>NC_044386.1:37092532-37395367 GCF_006542625.1 Nomascus leucogenys | reverse complement strand
GAGGAAGCAAAGCAGAGAAAGAGAGAGAGCCAATACAAGGCAGTGTTATAAAGTTGGAACCACTATGGGAAAGACAGGGTGTTTGGTCCCAGGGAGCTTTCTGAGAAACAGCATGAAATGCATTTTGGGGGAAATGTTTGCCCATTAGTCTCATCTCTCATTGGTCCAAGTTTTGCCCCACAAGGAATAACTCTTTCCTGCACTTCTGAGTGCATATGTAGACATCAAATGGGTTCCCTTGGTGCCCCTTGCTTTGTCATCAACAGAGAAGCCCCAGTGTGGAAGGCAGAAAAGCCCCCAGTGTAGAGGCACCGATTCTGGAAATGGAACATCAAGGATGATTTTTACTCTTTGCTCCTGAGATGCATGCATTATGGCTACTGAAGACACAGCATGAGTTTTTAGCTGTTGGCTTAACATATATACCACGTCATGGAGGACAGCAACCCAGGCCTTGCCATGACCATGTCTTCCCCAAGCTGGTGCTTTAGCTGGGCCTTTGACAAGACTTCCACTGTTCTGTTGGGTCAGCTACTTCTGAGCAATTGGATACATGATTAGGCCAATGGTCATGTGCTCATGGTCGCACCTTCTTTGCAATAAAATGGGCTCCTTGATCTAAGACAATGTTGTGTGAGATACTATGTGATAGCTCAGGCATTCTGTAAACCCTTAGATGACAGTGCTGCAAGAAGCACTTGGGACAAGGAAGACAATCTCTTATGAGAGTAGATGTAAATTCTGGAAAGGACACATTGTGGTACTCTTCAGGGTGAAAGAGTCCAATGTAATCAACTTGCCACTAAATGGCTGGCTGTTCTCCTGAGGCATTGTTCCATATTGGATTGTTCTTTATTGAATATTCAACATTGATTTCTGCTGCTGGCAGACTGGGCACTTAGCAGTGAGAGTAGCTAGATCAGACTTTGTAAAAGTTGGTGTTATGCTTGATCATCTTTGCCACCATGCATACTATGTTCATGGGTTTAGCTAGTTAGCACTGGACTGGCCAAGGAGTGAGACTTATTGACATTCACTGAACAAATCATTCTGTGCACCTAGAATTTGATTGCTTCCAGGATGGTCTCAGATGGGTATTAGTATAAAAAAATTCTGCATGCCTTGGACCATCTTCCACTGGTCACCCACATACCTCATCACCAGTCATGTTTTGGTCTTCAGTCTAATTCCTTTCAGACCTCTAACAACCACTCAAGTCATTCAACATAGCTCAGGAATTCATATCCATATCTTGGACCACTTCTCTGTCCACACTAGGTAAATAATCAAATAAACGACTTGCAGATATGCCTATTGGAATGATTTCCTTTCATGACTGCCCTTTAGGACCACTCCTGAATGGGAATATAATACAACAGAAGTTCATTTTTTGACAGCACAGACATTGCTCTGACTCGTCTGCACACCAAGACTAAGTGTTTCCTCCTCCATCAGTTGGTAGGAAGAACTACCCTTCCACTCCCCATGAGACCTTACATACAAGACGAGAGATTGGTGACAGCATGATAAAGATATGTGACCTGGTAGTCTGGGCTGCCTCTTCATTATAATTTACTCGTGCCTTCTGGACCTGATCCTGAATGTATATTTCCCCCTTTCCCCACTTTTCAACTAATTCAAGGTGGACCGAATGTATTATTTCTATTGTTTAATAAATTCTTGCTAAGCCCTCCTGACCTTATGACTTGGCAACTACGTACACCTTGGTTTTAACAATTAAATGCCAACCCCAAATTTCTCCTTTTCTGGAATCCTATCACCTCGTTTGGCACTAGGGAGCAGAGCTTCATTACACTCTCTCTTACTGTCAACAATATAGTTCAGATTACTTTCCCTCACCAAGTTTCTTAAAGCTGTTTCTTAAAGATCCCCCTGCCCTTCCCATCCTGAGATACTTCTCCCATGCACTCTTGTGGCTTTAGTGAAGGAAGTATCCTCTGTGCCCTCCCAGGAAACAGAAACAAGTGTTGGGCTTTCTGGTCTTGTAAAAAACATTTTAATTTAATTTAATTTAAAGTTCCAGGGTACATGTGCAGGATGTGCAGGTTTGTTACATAGGTAAACGTGTGCCATGGTGGTTTGCTGCACCTATGAGGGTTTTCTGTTCTAACTAAGAAATCCACTTTAACATTTCAATCTCTCTGACTCTTCTGGCTCCTTTCTTCGTACTTTCTTACTACTTAGCCAAGGAGGTGCTGGCATGTCCTCCTAATTTACCATGGACCCATCATGTCTAATTTCAAGAAAGCATTCCCACAGTGTAGCAGGGCTAGTTCTCCTTTCTACTAAATTCTCGTCTATCTGGCTTTATATTTCTCCTCCCGGACCACTAACCCTCAAAAGCCTCTCTTACATGTGTTCTCTCAGTCCCTGTAGTACATGTCTGCCAGTTATTACAATTCCTTCAAGTGTAAGCTACTTCCTCCCCGAGTACGGGCTTTACATTCTTCTGTGAGCTGTGCCAACACCTGACCCTGTTATAGGCCTGGGGACAATGAGGGATGGTGGGGATAGCTCTGAAGGAGGACATCTGTCAGCTTGTAAGTCACCCATACCTGGGGAGACCTTGAAGGGTATACAGGTTGCTCTCCTCTGCTTGTGCATTTATGGAGAATTTAAGGGAATTGGAGAGTTCAAGATTCTCAGGCTCATCCACCAAACATCTCCATCACAGGTCTCAGAGTTCCCTTTGTTTTTTATGAAGGCCTTAGTTTGTTATGAAGGCCTCAGTTTGGCATGGGTGACTATCAAGCCTATATTCACTTTTCTCGGCAATCTTACCACTCTTGCCATTACATTTCATGCCTGATATTCAATAGTTTGTCCTGATGCTGCAAGAGATGAGTCTCCTTTAGGCTCCAAAATTTCCATGTTGGCCTTCTGGTTTTCACAGCTACTTTAAGTTGACAGTTGAATAAGCTTACCATTTTCTTTTTTCAAGAAAAACCAATACAAATAAGTATTATTAAATTAGCTACCACTGGGGTAGAGAGTTTACAAAAGCCAGCCTACTCTACTGATCTTTGTAAATATCACTGCCTCTGTACCATTTAAGCAACACAGCCATAGCAAAACCCACTACCTGACTTCAGCCTATATCTTATCCCAATAAATCAAAAGTTTAGAAAATGAGTAATTATGATACTATCTAATACCATTGATTATTACTACCCCATTACTACAAGTATGGGGCCTTATTGCCATCTTATCCTTAAATGATCTAGTTTTAAAATCTGCTGCTGAGTGTATGCTTTTTAGGACTCTTTCTGGTATCTACAGTCATAGACTTGGTTCTCCAGAAAGCAGAACATCTGGCAAACATTTATATGCAAGTATTTCATTGGGGGAATGTTTTTAACAGAGAGCAGACTTGTGGGGTGACAAAGCAAGGAGGGCAATGAAAGAGAATCTTATCAAGTCAGCTATCACTTCAAAGGGCTGTCCTAGAAACGCTATAAAATGCCTTGCAGGACCATCTCTCTTGGGGAAGAAAGGGAGAAATACTTACCCATTGGCTTCCAACATCTGTTTGTCAAAGGTTTACATCAAGGGACAAATAGAGATTTGTGTTTCTGGGTTGTGTATGGTTTATTATGAAACAGATTTTGTAACATCCTACTCCATGGTATCAACAGAGAAGCTAGTGGGTGGAAGATGTGTTGTGCATGGCACAGGACTGGCACAAAGGACAGTCAGATTGCACCTGCACGAAGTGGGTCAGAGTCTGCGCAGCACTGTTCATCATAGCAGTGGCTGGAATGAAAGACAGGTGAAGCTGACGAGATCTGAAACGGTTTATGAGTATTATCCAATACAGTCCTTCAACACGAATATACTATATACACCCATTCATTGTTTTTAGAAAAAATATAAAGCCAATTAAATCTGAATTCATAAGTTGAAAACTAGAATATTAAATATTCTGTTAATGTAAATTGAATGTATCTTTATGAAAACTGTATCATTGTGAAGTTAGAGAAATCGAGAATTAGACTAAACTGGTTCTGTGTGTATCTGCATATCTTATTTTTTATTAATATGTTCTTTTCAGGAGAACTTAAGATTGAAAAACTGCCAGGAGGGACCTGTAGGTCTGCTTTCTCCACTCATGTTTGGAGAACACATCTCCAAAGAAATTCACCTGAGCTTGATGCAGAGATTCCTGGACTAGATTCCTGAGAAATCTAATGTCAGCTACAGAAACGCTCCAACTGATGAATTTTGGCATGAAGCAGAGCCTCAGGGCAAAAGCATGTCAGCTAAACATGCCCCAGTATGAGTGGCTGAGTATGCCCATATTAGTCTTTCATGGTCTACCATAGAAGACTTCCAACTTTTTTGCTTCATACTACTTAAAATAATGTGGAAAAATCTATGTAGTTCTTTCCCATTAAGTTAACAGCTAAAATTTTTTACTCTAAGTTTAATTTGTTGAAAATGATGCAATATCGGTCTAATTGTAAATATTAACATTAAAACAAACTATTGAATCACTTTAATACTTTTCAATGGAATCTTAATACAATAACAATTCAATGGCCACAATATTTAATTGAAAAATATGTGGACAAGGTCATTTTAATAGTCAGAAATTTTCTACCATCTATATTTTTCTTCCTGAGTCCATTTCCATTCAACTTCCCCTTAAAGATTTTTAATTGACTATAATATTTTTTGTTCCTGAGTATCTTATATTGATCAGATATATTTTACTATAAAAATTATGTATATGAATTGAAATTTTAATTTTTTTCTGTGATAAGTTTCTAAGTAATAAAAATTTTATTCTGAATAGATTTAACTTTATTATCACGACACTAAGCAATTATTTTACACATTTTTATAGTTATATAATTACAGTTATATTTATAAACATAAAAATAAACTATATAAAAAGGCTCATAATGAGGAACTTTAGCTCATTATCTGCATTTAAATATTACTGATTATTGGAATGAATTAGGGTTCAATGGAATTCAATAGCCAAAATAATTCGGAGTAGAAAGTATACAAAAAATTTATTAATTCCTAGCATATTATTTTTAATCCAAATCTGCCAAATTTATGATAAGAATGAATAAGGAAGCAGAGAAATGATTGATGAGCGACAGCTGTCAGAAAACTTGGCACTTAAGTAAAAATGCCTATGGATTTTCATGTGTATAGTTGTGATGGTGAAGGACCAGCAAGGTGTCTCTACTACAATTGGGTTCTCAGAATGAACCTGAGAAACTGGAAATTTCCTTGCTTTAAAATTACCCATGTTTGCTTTTATACTTAAAACATTTTTATATAATCCAAGAATACTTGCACTTCAATTTGAAGGCCACTAATTATTTGCCATATTTCACAAATATAATTAATTTCCTCATGACCCAGTAGAGCAAAAGCTTGTACATAGGGATATGCATTTACACTAGAAATTAAAATGGAAGTCAAAGTAGAGCTATTTTTTTTTTAAATGAGAAAGTAAAATTTATGTCTATATGCAATGTAGGAGTGATTCTGAAAGAAGGGCAAATCAAACAAATGTAAGAAGCGTTGTTTGGATTCTCTCAGAAATATTGAAAAAGGGACAATTAAAATGTATTAACCAAATGAAAAAAGGAAAACCAATCTGTTATGTGTGTGGCAACAGCATTCCCATCACCACAGCAGGTTGTTTAACCTTCCTGTGAATTTAGAAGACACACAGGTATTAGGCAACTTAAAGCCTAAGCTTGGTGAGAATGCTTTGTGAACTCTTTCTCAATAGATTCCTGGGGACCACTGGGAAAGGTGATGCTGGCCTCCAGAGACTTTCAAAGCAGCCATGTGTTCTCCTCTCTACTAACAGTGTAGATGGCCGTTGAGGTTGTACTCATGATACCCTTAAATTCACTGAAGATTTAGTACTCTTTGCAGCCTCGCCTTCTACACTGTGGGGAAATGAAAGAATAGAACTGTATTTCTATTGTCAGCAAATTGGTAGGGGGAAGAAACAGCAGCCAAGAGGAGACAATTGGTGAATAGCAGTTTCCAAGTGGTGGGCTCCGGATCACAGTGGTAGCTTGTAATGAACACATTCAGTAGACATTTTAAGCTTTTACATTTGGGTGTATTTGATTTGGTCTTAATATTTATAGATGATATTAATGGTGGTAATTAGTCTTTTCCCACTACTCAAGTCCTTAGAGCTCTCTCCATTCTGTGTGCTCATTCACACTAAGCCCAATTCAGAAAAAAACTGAGCTTTTAAAAATGCTTCTTACATGTCACTCACATATCCATTTATTCATCTATCCAGGACATATTTCTTATGCAGCCACTATGAAGTTGGCATTAGAAGTAAAGTGGTGGATGAAGTACGGATTATATTTGATTAAGCTCATGGAATTTAGAGCACCATGGAGCCATAGATTAAAAAATAGTTGAATAATTACTTATAATTATATTTAGAACTTTGAAAAATAACTTTAGGTACTATGGGAGCACATGACTTATCATCTATACTGTAATTACCTTGAAGTCAAAGACCACATCTTACACTTCTTTTGAATATCCCTGTAGCTCTAACATAGATCAGAATACAGAGTGTAAGATGCTCCATAAATATTTGATTGATTTTATATTTGAGGCTGAAATGATTGATGTCAAATCAAGTATTTTTATTTTCTTCCACACTGAGCAGATGCACTGTAATTTTAATCTGTACTTTGTGCCTGAAGTCTTCGTTTGCAAAGCTCACTGAAGTTGTGGCCCTTTCCCTACACTTGTGCTCTGGCCAGAGCCTATGTTTAAATAAGAGCAGCTGCATTTTTTTTTTTCAGTGTGTATCTTTATTTTATTTATTTTTTCTTTCTTTTCTGTTTTTTTATTATTATACTTTAAGCTCTAGGGTTCATGTGCACAACATGCAGGTTTGTTACATATGTATACGTGTGTCATGTTGGTGTGCTGCACCCATTAACTCGTCATTTACATTAAGTATATCTCCTAATGCTATCCCTCCCCACTACCACAACCCCACAACAGGCCCTGGTGTGTGATGTTCCCCTTCCTGTGTTCTCATTGTTCAATTCCCACCCATGAGTGAGAACGTGCAGTGTTTGGTTTTCTGTCCTTGCGATAGTTTGCTGAGAATGATGGCTTCCAGCTTCATCCATGTCCCTACAAAGGACATGAACTCATCCTTTTTTATGGCGAGCAGCTGCATTTTTGATCTCTGAATCTTTGTTTATTGGTTACTGGGACTCAGTTCATAGCCCTGTTGTTGTTCACTGGGCCTTCGTAGAGTCTGAAAGCATTTCTTTGACTTGTCCTTGGTCTGGTTGCCCCATTTTTACCTGCAGATGGTCACTGCTCAAGCATCCTGTAACAGATCTCACACAGTGGCCCAGGGTGCTCAAGGCTGGCCTCACAGTGTGGCCATGATTGACATTTCAATGGGTTAGTAGGTAATGCCATTGGAACTCAAGGAGTTTGTGTATTATGCCCCAGCAGTATGCTTGCTGATTACGCAGCAGCTTCAATCCAGTTGGCCCCTGTACTTCAAGAACAGCACGTAGCAAATCAAATCAAGGCCAAAGTGTTTTTTCAAAGGATGGTCTAACAAACTTTATTTTTAAAGCAAGTAGCTGCCCACAGACTATAACTTGATAATAAATTTGAACACTAAAATGTCACTTGGTTTCACTGGAGTAGTTGATATATTAACTCAGTAATTTTCAAAACTATCCTTAGTCTATACATAGTAGTAGTCTGTGGTTATGTATGAGGACCCTTGAGTGCATATTTCAAAGGGCCATAAGTGTAAAGACTGGTTTTATTGTGGCCTCATAGCACATGCTTTTATTATATGAGATTGTCCCCTTAAATTTTTATGCCTGTGTCTTTTTCTGCTAGTAGACAACAAGCAAGTGAGATAAAATCAATCTGTGTGTCTTTAGTGCATATTTCTATGTTCTAGGACTTAAAATATGTTCTGTTGAATGAATAAATGAATATATGACAACTGCTAAATATATAATGCAATTTAAGATAGGATTTTCTCAGGAGATTCAAAGAAAACTTTGACAATGGATCCTGAGTTCCTCCACTGAGTATCAAAATGAAGAAGAAAAGAAAAGATTAGAGCTATAGCCTTACCAAGTACAACTTCATTCATTCCATGGGTAGAAAAAAATAGGTCGTCATATGTTTTACTTACTACATTGATAGAGAAAACTTTACCCTCCAAAGTAGAATATACAATCTTAGAAAATGTTTCCAGACAGCCAAAAAAGAATCATACTAAATGAAAATAATAATGATTCTGTCTCCCCCTCTTTTAAGCTTATAATTTATTTTACCTTATTGATTTTGTTCAGACTTTTAGAACAGTGATAAATTATTGTGCCTTCAGGCACACTTGTCAATAGAAACACTTCTAGTTTTTTGATGGTAAGTATGAAATTGATTGTTGGTCATGGCTTTTTTCTTTCATTAAAAAAGAAAGTAAAGAGACACCATGACCATGACTTAATACTTATTAGTTAGATAAGTTTGTAGATTTCTTCTATCTGCTTTATCAGATTTATATACAAAGATTATTGTAAATTGGTAAGATTAAATGGCGTAAGTGGCATTTCATCTTTTTTCTATCCTTTTTTTTTTTTTTTTGAGACATAGTCTTGCTCTGTCTCCCAGGCTGGAGTGCAGTGGCTGGAGTGCAGTGGCTGGAGTGCAGTGGCGTGATCTTGGCTCACTGCAAGCCCCGCCTCCCAGGTTCACGCCATTCTCTAGCCTCAGCCTCCTGAGTAGCTGGGACTACAGGTGCCCGCCACCATACCTGGCTAATTTTTTGTGTTTTTAGTACAGACGGAGTTTCACTGTGTTAGCCAGGATGGTCTCCATCTCCTGAACTCGTGATCCGCCTGCCTCAGCCTTCCAAAGTGCTAGGATTACATGCGTGAGCCACTGCCCCCGGCCCTTTTTTCTATACTTTTAAAGAACTTACATAGGAAAGTAATTATCTTTTACTTGAAAGACCAGAAATATTTGTCTATCAATTGTGCAGGTCATGCATTATTCTTTGAAAAAATTTCTTTGACAATTTTCCCCAATTTATTCCATGGTTATATATCTTCTACATTTTTTTCAAATTAAAAAAATTATCTTCATTGTTGTAGTTTGATCTTTTTTTTCTAATTTCAGATGGGTCTGTGTTTTTTCTCTTATATCTTTCTTAAGTTATATTTGTCTAAATTGTTTATTCTATTGTTCTTTTTAAATAAACAGCTTTTGAATTTATTTATAAACTCTAATTTACCTCTATTTCAGTATTTCCTAATTTATTGATTTCTACTTTATTAACAATTTCTGCTTGTTTTCCTGAAGTTCTGTTGTACTCTAATTTATAGAGCAAAATGCTTTGCCAATTTATTTTAATTTCTAGAAATTAATAATAAAATCACTTAAAGTAAATTTCTTTGATTATACAGCTTGGCCATATTTACTAAGTTTTTATATGTTATATCCTTATTTTTGGTGTTTTCTAAATGATCTGTAATTATAGTTTTGGGTTCTTATTCTAACCAAGTTTATTTAAAGGTAATTTTCCTCTTCTAATTTCCAAACAGTACTTTAAAAAAAGTATTGTAATTCTGCTTTGTGGTGAGAAAAATGTACCTTGTATAATTCTCACTCTTTGAATTAAATGAGTTTTTTTTTTTCTTTTTTGTAGATGATTATACTATCTGGTGGTGGAATTGGTAGATGGGCATAGTTACTACTTTCTTCACAGAGTAGAATACAGAAGGTAGAAAGGAAACCCTGCCTTGTTCTTCAGTTGTAACTTCTTGGATCTTTGAATCTGAGGACATATGGAGAGAAACGGCAAAGATCTTATCTTTTTGTTTTTGGTGATTTCTGTTTCATGATATAAGCTGGAATGTGCTGTGAGTAGCCCATGTAAGTTGATCTTAAACTGGTTTATTCTTCCTTATGATCATCTATTTTTAATTTTTGTAGATTTGCTGGGTTTTAATCTTTTTTATTGTTAAAAAAATTGTTGTTCTAATTTTGGTGTGATATTTGTGCTGATTTGTTGGGGACTACCATCTAGAGGTCAGTATGAATCAAAATGATCTGTTTTTTAAATGATTTTGGTCTTTTCGAAATTAGTATTAATATACTGTTTGATTAATCTTGACATATATAGGAAAGCGAAGATAAATAAACTAACATCGCCCATAATGGAAATACCGTTAGATAACCAAAGTGCTAAAGTTTTGGTCAATAGTGTTCCAATTTTTTTCTGTTAAGTTTTTAAAAAGTTGAGCATACATTACGCTTTCCACTTCTTGTTTAAATCATTAAAGGAAGTTCACTTAAAGTAAAAATAGTTACAATTTAGAAAGGGTGGATGTGAATCTTTATCTATTTTTCATAAGAAGGCAAAATTACTTCCCATAGCAAATCCTGAGCCATTCACAGGGTACAGTGAGCACATGGGAGGAAAGCAGGAACAGTGAGTAGGTGAAGGCGCATAATCTCTCCCTAATAGTCTGATCTGTTCCAGAGGAACAGAACCAATAGGATGGACACACACACAAACACACATACCTTATATATATAGATATATGTATCACACACACACACACACACGATTTACTATAAGGCATAGGCTAAGAAGTCCCATGATATCTGCCATCTGCAAATCGGAGACCCAGGAGAGCTGGTAGTATAGTTCTAGTTCAAATCCTGAGAACCAGAAGAATTGACGGCATAAGTTCCAGTCTGAGTGTAGGAGAGGGTCAATGTTCAGCTCTAAAATAGTCAGAGGCAGTGAATTCTCATTTATTCTTTTTTTTGGTCTATTCAGCCTTTCAAAGGCTTGGATAAGGTCCGACCACATCGGGGAGGGGAATCTACTGATTCAAATGTTAATCTCATCCAGAAACATGCTCACAGACACAACCAGAATACTGTTTAAAATATCAGGGCATCTTGTGGCCCAGTTAAGTTGACACGTGTAGTTAACTATCACAGCATCAAAATTAAAACTCAGTAATAAGGCTAAAGGCAAGCTCGTATATGTATATAGAATATTGCATAGAAGATGAAGTCAGGGATCATGCCTATCAGATTTCTATTGCTGATTACATAGTAAAGATGAATAAAATGCCTAATATGAATCAATTCCTCGTTATTCTCAACAATCCTTGTTAGTAAAGAAAATACTTTTGGGGAGAAATGTATTTTGAGCAATTTGAAGAAAGAATGAAGTAGTCTGCTGAAGGAGTGATCTGAATATACTTTGCATAATTGAATATCTTGGAACACTGTAGAGATAAGAGGAGAAATGGACGGTCAAGGATAGGTGCCTAAGAGGCAAAGGAGTATTAGAATGCAGGTGGCAGGCAAAAAAATAAAATTTGGCTGGACTAACCGAAAGACAAACATTTATAAGATGGGGACTCTTGAGGGAGGGGAAAAATATGCTGTAATTTGGAGAAGACTAAAACATTGTTACTTAAAAAATTTCCTATGAAGATGGATAGAATGATCAGAATTAATGTTGGATAGAAAGAAGGATTGTTGGGAGAGGTCACACTATTGCCCAAAGTTTACAACATTATACAACATCAATTTTGCACCATCGTTCTGGCCAAATGCTAAGGAAATACCCATGAGAAAATCTACTATAGAGCCAGTAAACAGCTGATTTCTGAAAAAACACATTATGAAGATATTTTATATTCATAGACATCACAAGTAGCCTCTGTGGTTGGCAGAGCGCTTTAAACAGTAATGTGAAACCACTTGGATCTGCGAATTGCTTACTTATCCAGTTGTCTTTTTTGACCTATGCAGTGGCAGGGAATGAAGAGAAGTCAGTAATAATTGCATGATTGCAGACCTAGCTACCAAGACCCAAGTTTAAGTCCTTCCTATGCCCCTAATTTACTGGCTGACTTTCATCACATTAACTTCGTAGCTCTTTTAGCACAAATTTCCACAGAAATGAAACAAGAGATTTGAATTCTTAGATCTTACTGTTCGCTTTAAGTGTTGATGTTCTATAATTCTGCAATTCGAATTCCTGTCAATGCTAAGTGTTTGGTGATAATTTCAGATTTTTAAATTTCAGTTTGAAATAAATAAATAAATAGTTTTACTTCCAGGTAGAAATATGTACAAACTATTCCTAAAATATTACAATGATGGACAATGTTTATTACTTATAATATGCTGGGCACTTTACATTAATTTTCTAATGCAAAGAGGCATGTACAGTACAGTGTAGAGTGAGACCTGTAAGTCTTGAAATCCCCTTCCACCACTTTTAGGAAGATGATTTTAGCCAGGTGCTTCTGATACTTTAATATTCGTAGGAATCTGCTAATTTTATTAAAAAGCAGATTCCAATTTAGCAATCGGAGGTGGGCCTTCAGATTATGCATTTCTCACAAACTCCCAAGTGATGCAGATGCCTGTGGTCCTTGAACTACACTTCTGTGCCTCACTTTCCTCTCCTACAAAACAAGGATAACAATCGTATCTAGCTCTTACAGTTGCTCTAGGGATTAAGTGAATTATGCAGTTGACCCTTGAACAACATGGGTTTGAACTGTGCGGGTCTAGTTATACCTGGATTGCTTTCAACAAGTACAGTTGGCTTTTCGTATCTGTGGGTTCTGCATTCACAAATAACTTGTTCAAGAACAAATAATTAGTTATTAGTGCAGGGCTTTGACTTTAAATGGCATTTTTCATGATTTCTGCAGGAAGCAGCTCCACGAACTTTTTTGTTCATTATTATTTTTTTTCTTTTTGGAAATGGCTCCCAAGTCCCAAATTTTTAACCACTGTGCCCCACTGCCCAGCAAAAGAGTCACCACAAGTTTTACTTAATGATGTTTTTCTGTGTCCATTGATTGTCAGGAATTTCTTCCTGAGTGTTCAAAAGCGTGCTTCATGTGCCACTTTAGTGATGTCTTCAGGGCATACAGTGGTCCTCTGTCCTCTGCAGTTTCCATCTTCTTATGTTTTCTACTATTTAAGACATTTCCTTCTTTATCCTTTCTCAGCATATAATCAGCATTTTGTATCCAAAAGTTCCACCTCCACAGTCAAAAAACTGTTGCTAAAAATGAATAACATAACAATAAAAATAATACAAATTAAAAACAATACAGTATTACAGTATTTACAGTATTACAATAAACAATACAGTATTTACATAGCATTTACACTGACTTCCTGCAAAGACTGCATGTGCTATAAAATTTTCCACAAGTGGTGTTAGGCTGTGCTTTCTGCTTTCCCGTTGCCTTTTATAACCACTGAGTGTGTTGTGGGGGTGCCTTGTCAGGATTGACTGTCTCATGACTGATTGACTTCTCAGTGTGAGGAATAAACTTACAATCTAGGTTTTTGACAAAATTTTATTAAAGTGAGTGATCTGTACACTTATTGTCTGGTGAGTACTCTCTGAATTCAAAAGCGCTTGAAAGGAATGGGATGACAGTCAATAAACCTAAGATGCTAATGGATATGTGAGTCAACTCTGGCTCAAATTTTTGCTCTTTTATTGAAAAAGCAATGACCCAAGTCATTTTTATAGGCAGTAATGTTCTTTGTGTACCAGAAAATAAGTGAATTAGTGTTTCCCATTCCTAAAAACATTATTTACATTTGAAATTGAATTTGGGGTTGAAAAGCAAATAGAAAATATTGGATTAAAATATTAAGTTGTAAAAAACACAACTCTCAGAGGTTGTTCCCACAGATAATTTGATATGGCTAATTATTTTTCATCTCTTGTGCACCAGAACTATTGCTCCTTTCATCTAGAAAGTTGGTTTAATTAGTTTTGTTCTCCAGATTTTTACCTGAGTAGTTATCAATGGCTGACAATTAATATATTATAGAAGTTTAGAAATTATATTTGGAGAGCAATAACTTAAACACGCATAATTTTAGGACTTATTTAAACTGGTTAGCAGAAGAGAAATCGGATTTCCCAAAATAGCAACACTGGGCAGGCTGTGCCAGTAAATTAAGGGGAAGTGATCAAATTTGAGAAGTGAGGACTCTTGCAATGAATCTTGGCATCTGACTTTATTATGGGTTTCATTTTCTCATAAGTTATTAAAAAGCCATGTTAAGAACGAGTGCTGTTATTTGAATCTTTGGACAGTAAGGGATAATTTTTCCTAGTTTCTGCTCCTGGCACAGGACAGTTGTATACACTTGCTTATTTATTCCTGTATTCATCTATTCCACACGTATGTGTTGAGATAGTACTGTGAATCAGTCTTGCTGATGGATTGAATGTGGAGAGTCTGAGAAAGGGAAAACATTGAACACTAACCTCAGGTGTCTGGCTGGATTAATGGGTAAGAAATAGGGTAGTTGCTCACTTACTGAGAGACAAAGGAAGGAGACATTTTAGAGGCTGCAGAGTAGGAATCAAGAGTTGGGTTTGGAGCCTACTAAGAGGTGTCCTGTAAGTGATTGGACGTGCATATCTAATATTTAAGTGAGAGATCAGGGTTGCTAATTCAGGAGTCATCATCATACAGACAGAGTATTAAGCTATTGGACTAGATTAGGGCACCTGGGGAATAGGTGCCCTAACCTTAACACAACTTTGTGTTAAGAAGAGAAGGAGCATCCTGCAAAGAGATTGGAAAAGGAGCAGCCTGCAACGTAGGATGTAAAACAATAAGGTGCAATGCCCTCGGAAGCAAGGGAAAAAACGTTTTAAGGATATGATTAACTCTAGTCAGTACTGCTGAGGGTTGGAATAGTGTGGGGACCAAGCATTGACGACTGGAGCTGACGATGTGAGTGAGCTTAGTGAAATCTTGAATCAATATCCTGACTAGAAGAGTTGAGAATAGGAACCCAGCTATCACAGGCATCCTCTCTGAGCCGTTTTGCTACAAAGAATAGAAAAATGGGCCAGGTGCTAGAAGGAAACCAAGCAGGGTATTTTAAACATGGGGGCAATTTGTATATCAATGTGAAAACTTGTGTTGCAATTAAGAGAGGGGATAATTGTAGGAGCAAAGTCTGAGTGAACGTAATGGGATGGAACCTAGATAATAAAAGGAGGGGTTGGCTTTAGATAGGAGCAGGGACAGTTCATCCATTGCAACAGGAGAGAAGGTGAAAGGTATGGGTACAGATGTGGGTAGGTTGATAAACTTATAGTAGGTAGGATATGGGAATTATCTCCTAAATACTTCAATTGGATTAGGAAAATAAGAGGCAAATATTTCAGCTAAGAGTAAGAATAGAGCTAATGCAGAGGTTTAGGGACAGGAAAAAAAGAAGGATGTAAAAGAGGTGTCTGAAGAGTGGAAAAGCCAGAAGAATATAGAGTATTGCTGGGCAATATTAACCTTTCTGAAGCTTGAGGTCATATTTGAAAGAAGAGTCAGCATGGTTGTGTTTTTGTCTAGCCACATTTGGCTGCTCAGCTGCAGATACAGGGAGAAATTTCGGTTTTAGCAGGTTGGCATTTTGTCAGACAGGTACAAAGGAAGCAAGCTAGCTGAGGATCTGTAGAAGGAGTGGTTAAATGATGGATCTTGGAATCTAAATTTGGTAAGAAGAAAAGGAGGGATTGGAGAAAAGTAGGTGGTAGGATTAATAGACTGAATATCCCAGTAGGGCCCAAAGAGTTTTGGAGTAAGTATGTGGTAGAAAGTGAACTGGGAAGATTGGAAGTTAGAGATTAGAGAATGGCTTCAAATTGAGATTGCAGATGTCAATCAATAATAAGATCTAGGATATAGTCACTTACGTGGGTACTGGAGGTAGAGAAGAAGACAAAGTCAACAAAAATGAGATAAAAAGAAACTGACATGCTATACTATTAAATGGATTAGTTATTTGAATATTACAATCACCAATACCTCATAGGAAAAACGATGGAAAGAAAGACACCATCCAATGTTATAACTTTTCAGGGAATGAGAGGTTATTACTAGAAGTGTGAAGTGATGACAGCTGGTAAATATACTTCTGTAGTCATGACTTTAAAGGGAAATCTGAAGGCATAGTTGTATATCTTAGTCTAGCAAGTTTAATTTCTTAGGTAGAAACCCAGAATAGGCAGATTGGTGGGTACTACCTGGGTTGGAGCATTGCCAAGTAGAAGTGCTAGAACAAAAATGGAGAGAGAGTGAAAGGTGTTTCCAAGGAAGTAATTCTAATTAAGGATGAGTGGATTTCAAACTAGGTAAGAAGATAAGACAAGAGAAAAGTGTTCAAGAGGAAATGTTAGGTGTCAGTTACCTTTCAGTGGATTGGAAGTCTCCATAACTGAAAGTGGAGAATTTTGAGAGATTGTGTAGAGAGTAAATGAGCTCAAAGATAGGAACATGGTGTTCAGAGAGGGGGAAGCTGGAGGCTGAGATTCTGAAGTTAGTACAGTTAGTGGTGATGACAACAAGGAATAGGAGATTGAACTGGAATGGAAGAAACAACTTTTGGACATGAGAATGTAGAGGAACTGAAACACCAGAGAGTTGATGTCATTAAACGTTTTGCCAGGAGTGGAGGTAGAAAGGAAGTTATAGAACCGGTGACAAAGTCATCAATGAGTGATGAGGAGTGACCAAGATTTGTAGATGACAGTAGCAAGTAGAAAGAGTATGGTGGCTTAAACTTCAAAGGATCTGGGCTTTTGAGCACAGGGAGAAAAAATGGTTTAGAAGGAGCAATGGGGTCTAACTCCAGGCTTTGAGGTACCAAGGGGAAGGAGAAGAAATCTTCCTTCAGTAAGACTGCAAGAGAAGCTGTGCCACTAGCGGGCAGCCAGGTGAAGGGAGTGCTCAAAGATGGGTTGTATTCTTTTTCCGGGGAGGTATAACAAAGTATTACACACTGGGTGGCTTAAGACAACAGAAATTTATTGTCTTCCAGTTCTGAAGGCCAGAAGTCCAAAGTCAAGATGCCAGCAGGGCTGTGCTTCCCTGAGGTACTAGGGAGAGGTCTGTTCCAGGCCTTTCTCCTAACTTCTGGTAGTTCCTTGGCTTGCCACAGCATAACTCCAATCTTCATTTGGTGTTTTTGTGTGTATGTGTGTGTGTGTCTTTGTCCAAACTTGCCTCTTTGAGAAGGACACTAGTTCTATTGGATTAGGGGGCCATCCTACTGCAGTATGACCTTATCCTAACTAATTACATCTGCAACAGCCCTATTTCTCAATAAGGTCACACTCTAAAGTACTGGGGGTTAGGATGTCAACATATGAATGGAGAGAGGGATGCAGTTCAACTCATAACAACAGTGTTTGCTGATGGCAGACAAGTGGAAACACTGGAGGGGTGTGGGCGGTACAGGGTGATTAGGAAAGTGGGTCAGAGTAGGAAATGTACAGAGTACTAGGGATGGAGCTCAGCTTTCTGGTTAATAGGCAACAGGGATGTCAGGTCTGGTGGCTTTACATTTGATAGCCAGATGGGGATATGGAGACACTAGAAAGACATTCTCTCCTGCAGCTCTCAGCATGATGGTGGCCAAGGGGAAAGTAAAAGAGCCTCAGTGTGCCGGTCTCAGGAACAAAAGGAAATGTGAGGACTTCTTTTCTCTAGTTCTGAGGTAGCGTAGTGGCTTTGGGGAGCATCTGTCTCACTTGGAGCATTAAGCTGGGAATGCATCTCCTTTGAAGGGTTCGTGTTGTGGCAGCTGAGACGTGAGATGTGGAGAAGAGCCTTTATCAGCTGATGGTTTGGTGTTGTACTTATTCATCAGGCAACCCGTGGAAGCTACAAGTGTCATGTCAGCTACAGAGCAGAGCAAAATGGTTGGCATTATAAGAAACAGTTTTTAACATGTTTCAGCAATAGTGAAACCAAAATTGCAAGGAAGCATGTTATTTTAACAGGGAACAATTTTATTGGGTATGAGTACATGCGATTCTTTGACATGTTCATTACAATATGCTGCTGCTGCTAAGTGAATTTTTAAAAATCTTTAAGACCAGCATGGAGGGACCTCTATCTGTCAGAAAAGTCTTCACAAAATTTGTCGAATGGAAGAAGTTTGGTTTGGGTGCCCATCTATTTTTCCCTTCTTTATTCTTGTTCCACCTGCTGACACTCTTTTCCCTCCACTCTCCAGAGACTCCTTACTTGCCTGATATTTTGCTCTTACTCTCCTTCTCCTTCTTTATGTCATTTACTCCCCAGTGTAATAAACATGTTGCTTTCTTCAGCCTATTTGCTTCCTCTTCTCAGGGTGGAGATCCTGACCCTGACATTATATCTGCTTTATCATTCTGTACCCATGTGATCCCCTATCTTCAAATATAAATAGGACTAATAACATCTACCCCCGCAGTTAAGATGATGAATAAACGAAAAAGGGCTAAGGAAATCAGTGGCTGGCATTTTGTGTGTTTAAATTATTTCTTTTTCTGTGCCATAAGTTATTCAGTTTTGGAACCAGAATTCTCGTTAAACCAGAGGGAACAAATTTCATAACAGTTGATAATGACGGACCAGGGGATAAGTGAGGTGGTGGGAACATTTTTCAGTACATATCAATCCACATCAAGGCCAAAAGCTCAGATTTAAAATTTGGCATTGGTTTGTAAGCCAGAATACATTATTATTATGCCACAGGAAAAACAAATCTTAAATGTCCACTGATTCTTTTTTTTTTTTTTTTTTTGAGATGGAGTCTTGCTCTGTCACCCAGGCTGGAGTGCAGTGGCGCAATCTTGGCTCACTGCAACCTCCGCTTCCTGGGCTCAGGTGATTCTCCAGCCTCAGCCTCCCGAGTATCTGGGACTACAGGCATGAGCTACCATGCCTGGCTAAATATTTTTTTTATATTTTTAGTAGAGACGGGGTTTCACCATGTTGGCCAGGCTGGTGTGAGCCTCTGCACCAGGCCAAATGTCCACTGATTCTGACGGCTTCCAAGCTATGTGACCTCTCCTTTAACAGGTCCAAATTATTCAAGTTTTTACTATATTCAGGTCTTCGAGTGTGGCTGAACTATTAGTAAAGGTAATTCAAGAATATACAGCAATTTCTTTTCAACCATAAGAGCCAAAGGAATTCAGTTGGAATGTGAGCTTCAGTATAAGAGAGGAAATGGGAAAATCAGATGCTTAGTAAATTTTAATCTAAGGTAACTAGTCATTCTCTTATCTAGGCCTGCACTCAGATCTCCTGAATGATGTAGACTTGTGATTGTTCCTATGGCAGCAATCTCAAACTTTACTGTACTTAAGAGTCTCTAGGGAACCCTCTAAAGAGGCCCTTCTCTCAGAGATTCTAAATGACTAGATGTTAGGTAAGGCCCAGTCCCTGTATTTCTGCAGAGCTCTTATGGTGGCTCTGATCAGAGGATCCATAGATGACACTTTGAGAAACACTAACCAATTGATATAAGCTTATCATTGGAAATATGCAGTTGCTTTAAGTCAGGGATCAATTTCTTTCCCCTGTCCTTTGTTTTTGACTTTCTGTGTTTAACACTGTGTGATGCGCATGGAAGGGGGCTTAATATATTTTAGCGGGCAAAATAACTGCAGGGAATTTATCTGTAAAATATTGAATTATCACGTCAAGGAAAGGGTTAGCTCAAGTTATTTCTAATATTGACCTTTATTAGATGTTGACTACCTTTTTTCCATTTTATTTCCCTCAGCTTCTTGAATCACAATTATCCATTTTCTCTGTAACAGAATGGTCAGTAAAGGAAATTAAGTGCATCACTCCTATAGCTGTACTTTCCACAAAATTCAATTTTGCTGACCCAACTTCTTCTCTTTAATTTCAAATCTCTTGGGGGCATGAAATCAAGAATTAGATTTATAAGGCTAGAAAATTTATCACATGACACCTAGTATGTTCCTTGCCTTTAGCAAGATGGCATCTAAGTCAATCTATTGCAATTGTACTTCTGAGGTGACCAGAGGTACCTGTGCCCCTGCTTTGGGGGGGCCCCACCTGCACCCATGCTCCCTTACTTTTGCATCTTAGATTATAAAGGTAATTTCTCTAGGTGTTTGCTACTGATTTGTGAAGGACTGTTAAGGCAAAAAGAGGTACTAGGTTTTCTAACTAATGTTGGGAGATTTTGACATGCTTGACAGACACAGTCCTCAGGAATAATAAAATAATCCTTGGGAGAAAGAAACATGAATGCTTGTTCTTTAAGTAGAAAAATTGAGACCCAAACTGTGGATTAGAAACCTCATGAGTAATGCTCTCTTTACCTGCACAGTGCTGTTACACTGCCACAGGCAATGTTCTATAACCCCTATGCTACCACCAAATCAAACCAATGGCAGTAATAAAGGATTCAAATAGCAAGGGTTAATGATATTCAGATATAATCTTCAACTTTCATTTTAACAAAGACCTTCTTTAAACTGTCTTGCTTAATTTAAATTATTTCATATTACCTTCTCAAAGAGGTGTTAATAAGAACAATGGGCACAGAAGGGCAAGAATGGGGTCAAGACAAAGGCCAAGAGCCCAGCTAACTAACCTGGATGAACGTCTGCAAAATTTGGTTAGAGCAGTTTTATGTTAGGATGTAATTATCATTCACTCTGTCTGTCAGGCCAGTGCAGGCCCCTCATAGGCTGTCCTGTATGTGATGGGTGTTCAGTAAGTGCTTGTAACCCATTCATCTCCATTCAGTTAGATGAGAATCATTTGACTTGGATTTTTCCAGTTCTGTGATTAGAATCACAGGATGTTCGGTGTGTTTGTAAGGGATGAAAAGAGTTCGTTTGGATTAGAAATGATACAAAGACCATACATTTCTTGTCACTGAGCTTAAGCATACAAAAAAAAAAAGAAAGAAAGAAAAAAATGACCATACTTGCATTGGGGAGTAGAGTGAGATCTTGAGCCATGGCTGGGTGATGCTGAGCAGCTTATAGCATCTCACAGGAATGACTTCTATTGTGGTGGGACTCTTCCTCCACTGGGGCCCTCCAGAAATTGGCGACAGTTGCTTTTGAGATGCAGGAGTGAGTGAGTCCTGGTATTTCTGGTTGACGTGGGAATTGAATTTGTCACTGGGTAGGTAGGTCTGGGGCAGGCAAGCTAATGCCTGGAATTTGCTTGAGTGGAACAAATAACACAGCACCATGTCTCAGTAGTCACATCACTCGTGGGCTACCTAGTGGCCAAACTCGTGCTCAGAATCAATCAGTCAGCTTTGTTTGTCCACTCTGGGCTGACTGCCTCATAGACTTGCAGAAAATGTTGCACTGACAGAAAGTAAAATCACCCCAAGACTTTCATTCATGTCTTGTTTGTGTCTTAATTGATAAATATTTATTATTCTGGTGAAAAGAATTTTCCTTGTGTGTCATATTCCTTCTTCTGGGAAGAAAATATTAAGAAAAGAGGGCATTCATCATTCTAGAGTTTATTGGCTCTTACTGTTTATTTATTCTTGAAAGGAAAACAATTCCCACATCAGGAAGTAGTGATGTGACAGAGCCAAGCCTGCAGATGTATGTTGGAGAAAACTCAAGGTGACAAAGACTTGGGCTGTTTCAATGGCATAAATTTTCAGAAAATGACTTTGCTCTCATGTTGTTGGTACTGACACTTTGCTCCTTCCTTGTTCTAGTTTATGGCTGGCCGGGTTGTGAAACCCTGGGGAAGTCACCTCAGCTTTGAGCTTCAATTTCTCCATTGTAAAATGAGGAATTGGAGATGTGATCCTAGATGTGACTTTCATTTATAATGACTGTAATTATTATCTTTTAAAAACTGGAGGAATTTTTGGTATATTATATTAACAAAGTGAAAATCCCATGAAACCCAGAAATTCTTGAAATATAAGCTAAAATGTCAGCATTTCTCATGCTGTGTGTGAGCAAATGAGAGGAATGCCGAGCATTGGGATGAATGCTTCTCTCCTGGCAGGGATGGAGGGGCAGGGCTCTTGGCTGGGAGGTCTGATTCTCACTAACATAAACCTTTGGAATGTAGATCAGAGCTTTGCTCTTGGATGGGTGTGGAGAGAACCTAAAGTACATCACATTAATGCTTCTCTGCTAGAATCCCATATCCTTCTGCTGTCCCTCCCAGCCTCTTCTCACTGCTTTCCTTCTCTCTGTCTCTCTCTCTATTTTCATACTGTTATAAAGATACTCCCTGAGACTGGGTAATTTAGAAAGAAAAGCGGTTTAACTGACTCACAGTTCTGCATGGCTGGAGAGGCCTCAGGAAACTTACAGTCATGGCGGAAGGTGAAGAAGAAACAAGTAACTTCTTTGGAAGGTGGTAGGAAAGAGAGAAAAACCTAAGGGAAACTACGACTTATAAAATCATCAGTTACTTCATTCCTGAGTTACTTCACTTAGAATAATGGTCTCCAATTCCATCCAGCATGGATAGAATGGCATGGTGCAAATGCCATTATTTGTTCCTTATTACGCCTGAGTAGTATCCCATGGTATATATTAAGTTGGTGCAAAATGAATTGCAGTTTTTGCAGTTACTTTTTAAAAAAAATAGCAAAAACTGAAATTAGTTTTGCACCAACCTAATATATACCACATTTTATTTATTTTATTTTTGCTTTTTCCTTAATTTTTATTTTTTAAATTTAATCTAATTTACTTTTAAGTACTGGGATACATATGCAGGATGTGTAGGTTTGTTTCATAGGTAAACATGTGCCATGGTGGTTTGCTGCACCTATCAACCCACCACTTAGGTATTAAGGCCTGCATGCATTAGCTATTTATCCTGATGCTGTCCCTACTCCACCTGACAGGCTCCAGTGTGTGTTGTTCCCCTCCCTGTGTCCACGTGTTCTCATTGTTCAGCTCCCACTTATAAGTGAGAACATGCTACACCACATTTTCTTTATCTACTTGTTGATTGGTGGGCATTTGGGATGAATCCATAGTTTTGCAATTACAAATTGAGCTGCTATAAACATGCATGTGCAAGTGTCTTTTTTGTATAATGACCTTTTTTCCCTCTGGGTAGATACCCAGTAGTGGGATTGCTGGATCAAATGGTAGATCTACTTTTAGTTCTTTTAGAATCTCCACACTGAAATGGAAAACCAAATATCGTATTTTTTCACTCATAAGTAGGAGCTAAGCTATGACGATGCAAAGGCATAAGAATAATACAATGGACTTTGGGGACTCAGGGGAAAGGGTGGGAGGAGGGTGAGGGATAAAAGACTATATATTTGGTACAGTGTACACTGCTTGGGTGAGTGGTGCACCCAAATCTCATAAATCACCACTAAAGAACCCATCCATGTAATCAAACACGACCTGTTCCCAAAAACCTATTGGAATAAAAAATAAAAATTAAAAAAAAGAAAAGGAAGAGAAATCATGTATGCACACACCCAAAGAAAGGGCTACATGAAGACATAGCAAGAAGGCAGCTGCATGAAAGTTGAGGATAGAGACCTCGGGAGAAGTCTACCTTGCCAGCACCTTGATCTTGCACTTCCACCCTCCAGAACTAGAAAAATATATTTATGTCATTAAAAAAAAAAGACCTTATGAGAACTCACTCGCTATCACGAGAACAGTATAGGGGAAACCGCCCCCACGATCCAATAACCTATTGCTAAGTCCCTCCTTTGACACCTAGGGATTATGGGGCTTACAATTCGAGATGAGATTTGGGTGGGGACACAGCCAAACCATATCACTCTCTCTCCTTTCTCTCTCTGCCTCTTTCCCTTTCCTTTCTGTGTGTCCTGTGTAGGAAGTTTTTCTATCTCTGCCTTTTAATTTTCCTTCTTTGTTTCATCCTTTTCTCTCATGTTTCCCCCTTTCTGTTTGTCCCTTGTTCTTTAGACCAAACATATATATATTGTAGATCTTATTTTACTCAACCATTTTTAGCATTCGAGTTTTAGTTCCCTGCCCCGCCCCAAACTTTCTTCTTAATTCTTAATGAACAGGGTCATGTTCTTTCTAAACCAGAGACAGAATTAAATTGATTTTACATGGCCCCTGTTTCAAAATTTTCCGGTAGGAAAGTGGTTTCCAAAGTCAACAAGAAAGCAACCAAAACCGAAAAGCAAACAAAGAAACAACAACAACAAAAAACCTCTCTCTTCACATAGAGGAAGATAGGAGTGGACATTTAGGTATTAGTATAATATCCAACACCTAATTGTCCACTCCTAGAAGAAGGGAATACAAATTATTTTACCAGCTGTAGCTTTTTAGAGGCAAGTAACACTCAGAGTTACAGTTTTTTATTATTCTCCAGAGGACCATGAGGCTGGGGCTGGACATTCAGAACAAGAATCTTAGGCTCTGTTGAATGTTTGAGAAGCCTGAAGGCGGAGATTGTGGTGAGGGGAACTTTCCAACCTGGTTTTTTTTTTTTTTTTTTTTTTTTTTTTCTGGAGTGCAGTGGTGTGATCTCAGCTCATTGCAAACTCTGCCTCCTGGGTTCAAGCGATTATCATGTCTCAGCCTCCTGAGTAGCTGGGACTACAGGTGTGCACCACCATACCCAGCTAATTTTTGTATTTTTAGTAGAGATGAGGGTTTTGCCGTGTTGGCCAGGCTGGTCTTGAACTCCTGGCCTCAAGTGGTCCACCCACCTTGGCCTCCCATAGTTCTGGGATTACAGGTGAGAGCCACCGTGCCTGGCCCCAGCCTGCTTTTAACTAGACAACTTCCTGCTTGGCTTTTTAGAATACTGGTCATCATATGGGCTTTCAGCTGATCTCCTCTGCTGATCTCATGTATCAGCTACATTTTACATAGAAGGACATTTCCTAATTGACACAAATCTCACATTAAGAAATATTGTGGTAAATAATAGCAGGACCATCAATACCACAGCAATAGTAGTACATTGTTCATTTTGAGCTAGGGACTCTGGACCAATTGAAAATACTGGAGTAACTGTATTCTGGTCTAGGTACACAGTATTTAGAGGCCATTGGGAACCTAAAGTGATTTGTTTATAGGAGGGCAGGCAGGATGCAAAGAGGCTGAAAAATCAAGTCACATGAGGGCTAGTTGAGGGGGAAGTTGATGTCTAATGTGAAAAAGAGAAAACCAAGAAGGAGGCATGATTGCTATTTTTATAGCCATAGGGCAAATGTGAACAAGAGAGATAACATCTTTGGTATCCTTGAGGACAGAGACAAGTCCTGGGATGCAAGCATTGGGAAACAGATCTAGTCCAAGTGATCAGAAGGAATGACAAGTGACTGGAGTTAAGTCACATTGATCTTGTGCAGAGTAGGTAGCACTGAGCAGCCTGGTAGAGCAAGTGTTCCAGAAAAAGGAATACAGTGGGATTTCTGTATCAGCTCAGAGGTTCTACCTGATGATGGCTGAGGTCTTTAAGGTCTGAGATTCTAAGAGATAATGGCCTGGGGAATCATATTTTGCTTAGTTCAAAACATGCTTTGCATTTCAGTTACAACTTTAAAACATAATAATTTTAAGAAGCAATGGCTTCTAAGGTTCATTTCTGCTGTAAAATTCAAATTGTCTATTACAAGATACTTTTATTGCAGAAAAATTCAGTATACTGAATTAACCCAATACAGCACATGAAGAGGCTTTTATGAGACTACAATTCAGTGACTTAATGTGAAATTAAATTAAGATCTTGTATAGTTGAGGTCTTTTTAAATACTCAAATGCTTTTAAATATTAAGTGTTGAGAGAATCAGAGCACCATATATAAAATTTAATACTCTATTCAGTGTTTACTTACAATTTGGAGTAAATCTATGACATCGAAATTTTTAAATAATAAAACAAAATTTGCAAGAGATTGTATTTTCCACACTTCCCGTTATTTAATCATCTTTGAAATTCTTTCCTGGTGCCGGCAAGATACTTGTATGTTAGGGTTTTCTAAAGTCCTTTGTAAGGTGAACTTTCTGTCCTCCATCCATTCCACAGGAATTTCTCAATTAGACGTGAAAATAAAAATTTTAAGGGACATTCCAGTGTAACTGACACAGCAACGTTTTCTGTTCTGGAATTTCAATATGAAGCTATGAGACTGCTTTCAGGTTGAATACACACTTACTTGAGTAACTTCAAATCTCTTCATGCAGCATAAAAAAAAGTCCCGTCTTTCTTATCACCCTCTCTAACATGCAGTAGCAAAACCAAAATGATAAATCTTAGTTTCAGGCAGAAAGAGTCGTGATTTTGTTTCCCTTTCCCTTTAATTTGTAATTCTTATTTTGAGCAAGAAGGGGAAGAGGTGATTTAAAAATTTGAATAAGTTTTCTACTGGGTCCTATGTGCGGTTTAATGCCTAGGAAAGTTTATTAAGTTTGAGGTTTGCCTTTTAAAAAAAAAATTCTCTGGTAACAAAGACTTTTGCCCTTACTTCTCCTTTGAGAGTATCTTTGATTAGGAAATACCCTCATTTGATGTCTGCCCAATCCAACTGCCACCGTTAGCTAATTTTAGTCTTCGTTAAAGTTAAGACAAACAACTTGGGGAATTCCATATGATGCAAGATTACAGCCTCTTAGAATTTTAAAGCTGGGTCAGACATTCTTTAAATTAGTTCGTGACTCTCATTTTATTGATTAGAACACTGAAGACTGAAATGCAGCAACTTGCCAAAGTTTAGGCATCAAGTTAAAAGGAATTGGGTCAAGAACTCAGATTTTCTTATTCCTTGTACAGAAAATGCTCATCTATGTCCTATGCCATAGATGCATGTGTGAATTAACATTTTCTTTAAAGGAATATTCTTCATAAATGAATTAATTTTATTTTAAAATTTATCACAGAAAGTGACTTTTTTCCTTTTGGTATAAAATCCTATGGATTTTATTTCATGTACAGATTTGTGTAATCCCTACCAGGATTGAGAGCAGTTCTATCACTTTGAAAAAATTTCTCATGTCATTTTTTATGAATGTAAATTCATAAAAATATGTATTTGTAAAACATAATATAAAATATAATGTAAATTCATACAAATATATATTTGTAATTTATTTAGGAATATAAATTCAAACCCTTTTCCCAACCCCTGGCAACCATTGACCTATATCACTATAGTTTTTTTTTTTTCTTTTTTTAGGATGTCTTTTAAATGTATTCTTATATAGCATGCAATCTTTTGAGACTGGCTTATTTCATAAGCATAATGCCTTTAAGATTCATCTGAGTTGTTGCATGTATCAACAATTTGTTCCTTTTTATTGCTACTAGTACTCCATTGTTTGGATCTACCATGGTTTGTTCATCTACTAACCTAGTAAGGGACTGCTGAACTGGCTTCAGAGAACCGATAATTGAAAAGTTTTCCTGAGAACTAGGCAGATGGGAAAATGTGAATCAGTGACAGGATGACCAACCATCCCAGTTTGACTGGGACTATACTGGTTTTAGTACTGAGAATTCTGTGTTCTAGGTAACTTCTCGGTCCTATTGTTTACATGTGACTCGGGCTGATCTTAGATGGAATCATAACCAAGTCAAAATTTGTCTGCTTTCCTGTTTCTATCTAAAGGTACATCTTTTTTTTTCTTTTTCTCCCTAATCAAATCTAGCTTTTATCAAAGGGCCTGATAAACCCATTCACATTAAGCTGCACATTTCAGATGCAGATTTCCAAGTTATCTTATAAGGGACATTTATATTTTAAGCTGAGGAATGAGAACCTTTAACATAGAGACATGTAGCATTTTGCAACATATAAATACAGATGGGGAGGTTATTTTTTGAGCTTCTCATCACCCATAAAGTGTTTATTCCCTTCAGAAGGAAAAGATGCTGAACAATCCAGTATCTTGGTGGTGGTATCTCTTTGCAAAGGAGCAACTAGGGGCAGCTCATCTTCTACCTGTGAGTTCCCATGAGTTCAGCCTGTCCTAACCTAGGTTCAAGTGCTTAATGTGTACAAATGTCTGGGAATGTGAAGCACTCGGAGTGAAGGCAAAGCCTTTAGTAGCCCTTCCAAGAGCCCCACTTCAGCTCCTGCTTTCATCTGCACAAATGGGCAAGCTGAAGAACAATCAACTCTGCATCTGAAGACTGGGCCAGGAGGTTAGGAACAGGAGATCATCTCCCAGGACAACACTCAGAAGTAGTCTGCTTAGGGATAGTAACCGAAATGTTTAATATATATGCAGGTGGCTTCATGTTATAGTGGTTTAGATTCCCGACTCTGGAACCAAATGCTTTGGGTTTCAATCTAAGTCTAGGCTTTCTACCTGTTTCCTTGGCAAGTTACCTCACCTTTTATGACACAGTTTCTTCACTGGTAAAATGGGAATATCAATAGCAGGTATTTCATAGGACTTTTGTGAAGCTTAGATGCAATGATGAGTGTCAAATGCACTGAAGTTAGTAAAGAATGTTAGCTATTTTTATGATGAAATTAAGGTGAAGGTTATGGAGAACCTTATAATAGTATAAGAACAGATATCTCCTCTGCCATTTGAAAGCTTTCTCAGCTTAAGTGGGACCATAAACACTCATTATGTCCTATGTCTGATTTCTTTATGAATAAATGAGAAATTAGTTACAGAAAATAAATGCAGTGTTTATATATAAGGCAGATCTAGATAGTCACAATAGTCAGAGTTCAAGAGGAAATTGATGGCACCAGCTTCTTTTGTTCCTTTTACCAAGAAAGAAAAACTTTCTTGGAAGCTTCCCCAGTTGAACACTGGATTGCATGGCCACCTCTAGCAGAAAGAGAGGTTGGGAGGGTAAAGCATTCCCTGGCTAAGGCCAATTATTATCCATTGCATAAGGCTAGAAAAAAGTGAACAACTGGGTAGGCAAGTGACAGAGTTCACTCACACATTAGAGTCCTTTTTATTTTTATTTTGTTACATTAGCTAGCCCCAATGAATTTCTCTTGTAATCATAAAAGCACATGATGCTTTTCAGATGCTCTGATACTGTCAGTTGCTTGGTCTCTGGAACTCTTTCATGGTCCATGAATTGGGCTAGGAAAAAGGTTCTTCTGCTCCTGCCTTTCAGAAGAAGATGGAACCAAGGGGGCTGCAGGTATTACTAAATACCCTCACTTGCCACCACCGCATCTCAGGGACTTGGCCCATGGCAGGCAGAATTGGTGCCCAAAGCCCAACAAGAAGGAATCCTGTGAAAAAGAGCTGTTGGTTCCTATCCATGTTCCTAGAAAAACAGCATGTTTTTCTATGGCCAGGTCATGTGAGGCATATCCCAAACTCTGTTTCTGCTGTTTCTCCATGTCAGAGGGTTGTCTTGCTACACAGATAGCACTCTTGTGGGCCAAAGCCTATGTGACCCACTACAAAGACCTGTTCATTCTGTGATATCCAGAATTATCTAGTTTTCATAACTAAATTCATAATCAAAAGGGTCACCAAATGTTAAGAAGAAATACCTTAAGCATTTGCTCAAATGGATTCATATATGTGTGAAGGATTGACAGTTCTCACCTCCTTATCAATGCGGTTATATTCAAAAGCATGACTTCAGCTTACACATTCTAGTAAGTGGAGGGACAGAAGAGATAAGAGAGCAGGTCTGAGGGTGTCAGGACCAAAGCCTCTTGGCTTGTAATGCAGCTGAAGACTAAATTTGAAGGAAGACTTTCTGTCTCCATTTTTCCTCCACACTACACTACCTAATCCTCAGACTCTTTCATGAGCCTTCCAATTTCCCTCTACATCACCCTTCATGTGGAATAGAATTTAGTCCTAGATTAAATGAGATATAATATATCAAGTAGTCCAAATCCTTCATTTTACAGATGAGTAAAATGAAGCCCAGACTGGTTCATTTACACTCCCAAGATACATAACTTCATGGCAGAAGAAAGAATAACGATCTTTTGAACCTAGTTGCTTTAAATAAATGTGACCTGAATTTCCTAACATCTCTGAATCACTCTCCATGTGACCACACACTCAGTTAGGCTCAAATAATACCAGGCAGGTAAAAATAGCAGTGTGGTTTGACCACTTCTCCATTTCCCTGGAGATAAGTTCACTATCACTATTCTACTTTTGATAGCAGTGCTGTGGTTTTATTTCACTATTTTATCAGACTTCAGTTTTTAATGTAATTATGACTTGGGGCTACTTTAGAGAAAATTATGATAAAAGCATACATAAATGAGATCAGGGTGAGTCCAGAGAATGAGGAGAGAAGACTGAGAGGCAGGAAATCCCCTGGAACTTTGCAGAGGTGCCAGGGAAGAAGTGAGAGCCATGTGGGATGTGATGCATTGGTGATGCCATGTCAAAGCCCTGGATTAGGACTCAGAAGACATGATATACTTTGGGTGGTTTCATTTTTATGAACCTTGGTGAATCTTTCCATATGGTTGGACTAGGTGATTTTAACTGTTACTTGTGGCTTTTCTGACTAAAGGGCTTTGTCTGAGAAAGAAGCACTTTTAAAGTGAGCTTTGTCACGTGAAGCTGTGGCAAAGATGATGTCATATGACTTTAGTTCCGGTTACATTGATCATTCACCCCAATCAGCTGACAGGCTACACAATGATTTTCGAACCTGCCATATAGCTGTCACCAGAATGTAGCAATCACAGGCACTGTGGACTGGGAGCAGTCCTTTTAGATGTGAATGAGAAGATGCTGGAGGGTCCCCAAAGACAGAATAGAAAAATTCTTTGCTGAATTCAACCTACACTAGCTATAGGGGTTGAAAAATACAATTTAAAAATTAGTATATTCCAAATTTGGACTCAGTTAAGGGCAGATGGCTCATAATGAGCACAAATGTCCAAGTTTTCCCATCAGATGGTCATCAGAAGGACACCATGGGCTACTCAATAGGTATTTAGTGACTGTGCAGAAAGGGCAGTCATTTTAGAGAACACAAAGAAGACAGGGCTCCAAGGTAGTTAAAGCAATGGGAATAAGGCCAGCTCCCATAAATTACTTTTCAGAAATCTCTCTCCAGTGCGGAATGGGGGTGGGGTCAAAACAAGATACAGTGATAGAAATGGTTGGTAGATTAAATTTTGTAACCTGAATTTTTAAAGATAGTAGGCATTTAAAATATTTCATCTCATTGTCAGTACAACTTTCCAGGATTTTTGGCCAGAAAATACAATTGCTAAAAACAAGATTATTTGTCCATGAAATTGATCATGTACTTAATAAATAGGCCTACGAGATATCAGAATGAGCCTATAATCATTTGCCTCTTTGTTTTCCTTTGCTTGGCATTATGGTGAACTATATTTAGGAAAGCCAAACACATTCTTCTTCAAACTTGGTTTCTCTTTGGCCAGACCCCATGTTCCCTTGTTCCTTCCGTTTCACTGGGGTGTGCTCAATGAGAAGTTTTTCAATTTTAATTTTTATTAACCTCACAAATTATTTGCTGGTAAGATTAAAAAAGAAGACACATGAGCTGTGACATAGAAGAAATAGTGTTATTGGTGCTCAGTGGCTGAGGGTCAGATTTCAGTTCCTTATACTGGCTGTGTGACTTTGTACAAGTTCCTGAGTCTCTCTGGGTTTCAAATCCTCACAGAAAACGAGAATTGGAATGGGTGAACTTTAAGCCTCCACAAACTCCAATATTTTATGTGTCTATGCATTCCAAAGTCCAATGTTAGTGATATTTAAACCAACCCCTGGTACAGATTAGTCACACAGATGCAGCCTCCATTAGTGTTATCAATACTCATAGCTGACACTGATTGATTTCTTCCTTGGTGCCAGCTCTTTCTGAAATCCCTTTCTGAAATCCTACTTATTTCTAAAATAGCTGGGTGTGACAGGTGTTATTATTGCTACTTTATAGATGACGAAACCGAGGCTAAGTGGGGCTAAGAAACAGTTACGTAATTTGTGAGGCTGATTTTGAAATTCAGGCTGTCTGACTCCAAAGCTTATGCTTAATCTAGATACCCTGAACAGTACAAAGTTGACGAATTTATGAGTCAATGAGGAATATCTCTCAGAAACAAAAATTTAAGGTGCAGAATATAATCCTGCACTAAACTTATTTCAACCAGGTATTTTTGTTCACTTAGATTATTTGTTTCTGGTTGAGAGAGCAGATGATTTATTTGGTCATTCGAGGGGTCTGTATGAAAAAAATCATTTGTATCAACTTTAATAGTTGGTAAAGCCAGAGCATCTCAGTTTGGATGTCTACGCCTGAAGGAAACTGCAACCTCTCACATCCCAATTTGAGAAGTACTAGTTCACAGGAGGTTTCTAGTGCCTCTTCAGAGAGAGTCACACAGTTTTGGTGAATGTTGGGAGATAAAAACGATGTAAGGAACCATCACCATCCACACACACGTCTAATTCTGTAGGGCAGGGTAGATGAAACCTGAGTTGGCATAAAGGTTTATGATGTCAGTTCTCTGGTCTGGGATGGTGGTTACTACTTCACTTTTGAGGAGTTGGGTGAACTCAAGAAAAGTGTTTTCGTTTTGTTGTTTAATTTTTCAATTAGGTGAACTTTAAAAATGGAAGTTATTAGTTTTCTCTTCACTTTAAAATCCTAATCTGTCTTTTTTTCCTGTTTTGGTAAGCATTGCAGTTGTGGTATATATATATATATATATATATATATATATATATATTTTTTTTTTTTTTTTTTTTTTTTTTTTTTGAGACGGAGTCTCGCTCTGTCGCCCAGGCTGGAGTGCAGTGGCGCAATCTTGGCTCACTGCAAGCTCCGCCTCCCGGGTTCACGCCATTCTCCTGCCTCGGCCTCTCCGAGTAGCTGGGACCACAGGCGCCCACCACCACGCCTGGCTAATTTTTTTGTATTTTTAGTAGAGACGGGGTTTCACTGTGGTCTCGATCTCCTGACCTCGTGATCCGCCCGCCTCAGCCTCCCAAAGTGCTGGGATTACAAGCGTGAGCCACCGCGCCCGGCTTTATATATTTTTTGATCTGTAGCATTTCTTCACTATATCTGAGGGGCTGCTCTATCAAGCAAAGCTTCTGTATATCCATGTATTGCCAAGTAAAACTGGACCTCAGATATTCTTTCAAAACATTGCAAAGACTTTACAAAAATTAAGCACAAATTACCAATTACAGCCTCCTGGTTTATACATAATTACTGTCCAGTGTTTTATCACTAGCCTGATTTTTATCATTCCCTCCCATTACTGTTATTATTTTATGTAGCCAGTGTTCACATTTTGGCACATATTTTTGTTCACTTAGATTATTTGCTCACCATTCTTTGCTCACCAATCTTTCTTGTATTTCAGATTTTTCTTTTGGATCATTTTCACTTCTTCCTGGAATATACTCTTTAATCAGTGACTGTTAAGTGAAAATATTCAGCTTTGTATTGAAAATTCTCAGTTTTTCTTGAAAATATCTTTATTCTGCTGTCATTTTTGAAGGATGGCTTGGCTGGCTATGTAATACCAGGCTGAGTTATCTTCTCTCAGAAGATTGAAAATATTCTTTCACAGTCTTCTGCTTTTCGTTATTGCTGTTGAGAAGTCAACTCTCAATTTAGTTCTTATTTATTTATAGGTAATTTGTCTTTGTTTTCTAGCTACTTTAAACATCTTTCATTTCTCTTTCTTGTTCTGCAGTATCTAGATATTGGTTTCTTTTTATTTATTCTGGTTGGTATTGTAGTAGTTTTTTATTGCTGTGTATAAACTATCACAAACTTGCATCTCTTTATTGGTTCACAGTTCTATAAGTTTGGTAGGGTGGCATGACTGGATTCTCTGCTTGGGATACTACAAAGCTGAATTCAATACATCAAAGAGGTTGAATTTTCATTTAGAGGCTCTGGGGAAAATTTGCTTCCAAACTCAGTCAGTTTGTTGGAAGAATTAAATTCCTTGTGGTTGTAGGAATGAGGTCTTTATTTATTTGCTGGCTGTCAGCCAGAGATGTTTGCAACTCCTAGCGGCCACCCACATTCCTTGCCCTGTGGCTCTCTAAGTTTTCCAGCCAGTAACAATCTGTCAACTTTCTTAAAGTTGATTGTGCCACATGATATAACCCAATCCTGGGAGTAAAATTGATCATATTAACAATCCTAGAGATTAGGCAAAACATGTATACCAGGTGGCAGGGAACTGTGAAGGATGTCTTGGAATTATGCCTACCAAAGGCATTTATTAAGATTCTTTAATCCAGAGACATCTTTCCATGATCACTTGTTGATAACTATTTCTGTATTTTAAATACTTCATGGTGTTATAATGTGTGGATATGAGATATAGACAGATTGATATCTCTCAATATGTAACTTTATATGACATATAATTTGTCTATAATTAAAAACACTAATTCACTCTTGATAGAAAATTAGATGATTGTTTCGTTTCTTTTTTTTGCTATCATCTAAACAGTATGCAATAAACATCCTTGTTTAGTTACATAAGTATTACCTCAATTTCTTATGATAAATTTCTAGAGTTGTTTCAAGTATATGCCCTTATTTTAAAACATACTGCTTATCTCCAAAAACATACTTTAATTAATTAATTTATTGATCTATTTATTTATTTATTTTGGAGATGGAGTCTCGTTCTGTCACCCAAGCTGGAGTACAATGGCGCAATCTTGGCTCACTCCCACCTCCACCTCACAGGTTCAAGCTATTCTCCTGCCTCAGCTTCCCAAGCAGCTGGAATTACAGGTGCCTGCCACCACGCCCAGCTAATTTTTGTATTTTTAGTACAGATGGGGTAGGCTGATCTCGAACCCCTAACCTCAGGTGATCCACCTGCCTTGGCCTTCCGAAGTGCTGGGATTACAGGCGTGAGCCACCACGCCCGGCCTCAAAAACATACTTTAAAATTGCCCCCAACTTCATAGGTCCATTTTCCCATGTGCTTTGTGATTGCTATAAAATTAGTGAGAAATATGACACTGATGTTTACATTTATACTTTAATCCAATTAGTGATGTGACACTTTCATGTTGTATTGGTCATTTGCATTTCTTCATTTGAAAATTTCCTCTTTGTGTAATTTTTGTTTGTCTGTTTGTTTTTTCTCTGATTTGAAGGTGCTCTGTATGTATCAAAAATGCTAACATTTTTGTGGCCATTGTCATATATGTGAATATATTTTCTTCATTTTGCTGTGTGTAAACTTGGTGCATAGAGTTTTTTTTTTTTCCCTTCAGAAGCTTTTACATTTTTGTGTAATAAGAGTCTTTTCTCTTTCGGCTATTGAGATTTGTGTCATGGCTAGTAAGTCCTTTCCTATTCTCATATGTATATATGCATGTATATATGCATATATATGTATACATGTGTATGTTACCTTACATTTTATTTGTACTACATTTTTTTATACATTAACACTTTAAACCCTTTAGAAGTCCATTTTACATGGTGTCTAATTGTCATATAGTATTGTTCTTGATTCAAATAGAGATAGTGTTGATAGAGGGTCATTCAGCCATTATTGAATCAAGGGCAAATGGGTTCCAGAGATTACAAAAGAAGGACAAGAGAGGCTTCTGTACCGAGGAGTTCCCAGTGGAAGGCAAGGGTTACACTTGGATAAACACATGAGGTTAAGTTAACTGAGCCTTTAAGATAGTCCTGGAAGTTAATTCATCAGTTTATTCACTTTTGTAATCATTCATTTGCTCAAATATTTATTGTGTAAATGAGTATCTACTCATACAGTACTATGCTAAGCCTGAGAATAAAAATTAAATAAAGTCTTTTTCCCCCTCAAGTTGGTGTATGCCTAGTGAGGGAGATAAAAATAAATTATAAACTGCAGTTAAACGTAATTAATAAATGATTGCATAGAAATTTGTCCAGGCTGCTATGGGGAGTCCAAAAAAGCAGAAGTTATATTAGCTTGAGGAATATCACAGATGACCTTCTTGGAGAATGTGGTTTGAGCTGAGTGTTGAAGAGCAACTGGGTATAACTGCATAAAGAAGGAAGAATAAAACTCCAGGCAGAAGGGATTTCATGGGGGAAGACAAGGAAGTGAGTCATGCTGTGACACATGCAGGCCTCTGCAAGGTATTCTGTAGTGAGGACTACATGTGGTGGATGTGGAATATAGCAGGCCCTCAGGCTACAAACAGATCGGGTCTTGAAGGGCCCTTTGGGTCAAGTGAAGAAGTCTGAATCTGGTCCTGCAAACTAGAGAGGTTTGCAGTCTGCAGAGTCTGGAGTCAAATCCTGAATTTGACACATACTAGCTTTGGGACACTAGACTAGTAAACTCTTCCAGTCTCTGTTGCCTTGTCTAAAATTAATGTGATAATATCTAACTTGGAAGGTACTCATCGGGATCAGAGATAATGCACCTCTCTGGCCCACAGTAAGCCCTCAGCACATGGTAATTATTCATCCTGAGCTTAATCAGGCTGAAGCTTAATAAAAGTGGGCTTTTGTCAGTTGGCAGAAACAGGTCAGGTTAGTCATAGAAGTTTTTTAACTTTAACTTTTTCTTCCGTCCATTTCCCTTAAACATTTTAACACCTCATCCATTTGTCAATAAAACAAATGACGATAAATCAGGATGGATGAGGAAGGACTTACACATTTTATCAGATGTTCCTTCTAGGAGCTCTCAGTCTCAAGCAGCGGGAATACACATATTAGCATGATTTGCAATGAAACCTCTTTCTTGGGTGATGGCACTATTTTGAGATTCCAGTGTCTTCCCTCTTGCAATCTGCGCTTGAGGCTGACATAGCTCTCTCCTCATCTACTAATCAGTGGCAGAAGAGAGCAAAAAATAGTGTGTAGTATCTGTAACACTAGCTTCTGTGCCAAGGTACTCGTTAACCTCAAACCTCTGGTGATCTCTGAGTGGTGCCTGGGTGGCAAAACTGAGTCATTCATAGAATCACTGATAACGGTCACAGCATCTATTTGGCAGCTCATCTTTTGGGCTTGCTGCTGCCCAACCACTGCAGATTTATGATTATCATCATGCCCACAGAAGTTCAAAGGAAGGGGGAGCTCAGGGAAATTTCCCATGGGTTTGTATCCCCATTTATATGTTCAGCCTTCCTCTCAACATCATGAATTGTAATGGCAGGTAAAGCCAGTAATACGAGACTGTGAGTGGGAGCTTCTGGTCTAAAAGATTATGTTTACTACGTCTTCACAGTCCTGGACTTACTGACATATATGATCTCATGAAAGCCTCATATTGATGGCTTGTCTAATCACTAGTGTCATGACCCAGGTAGTAAATGGCACAGCTAGAGTTCATAAGTAAGTCCTCCTACTCCACTTGTAGTCATCTTTCCAAGTCAACAGAAGCTGGGTGGGCTTTTCCCCCTGATTTTTGGTGATGCTGCAGTTACTGGAGGAGAGAGTTGTGAATATTGACACAGGCACTGATTTGAGTCATCTTCTGTTCCATTTGGTGTCACCGTGCACATCACCTCTCAAATGCTGCTGCCCCAGTTTCTTCAGTTCTCCAGTGGTTACTTTATTTTTTATTTATTTATTTATTATTTTTTTTTGAGATGGAGTCTCGTTCTGTTGCCCAGGCTGGAGTGCAGTGGCGCAATCTCGGCTCACTGCAAGCTCCGCCTCCCGGGTTCACGCCATTCTCCTGCCTCAGCCTCTCCGAGTAGCTGGGACTACAGGTGCCCGCCACCACGCCTGGCTAATTTTTTTTATATTTTTAGTAGAGACGGGGTTTCACCATGGTCTCGATCTCCTGACCTCGTGATCTGCCTGCCTCGGCTTCCCAAAGTGCTGGGATTACAAGAGTGAGCCACTGCGCCCGGCCGGTAACTTTATTAATCTATGTTAATTTTAATGGGTTTTTATCAAGTCTATCTAGTTGACAAATGCATTTTGATTCTGTAGAAAAGACTCTGGAAACCTGGGGCTTTAGAAGCCACTGCCAAGGACTTCTTGTTCCTGGAATCTGGAAAAGTTTATCTTTTGGAATCAGTTTTCTCATCTACATGATAAAAGGGGCCCAGATCAATGATTTCTACATCTCATTTTTAATCACAAGATTTTTTTTTTCTCAAATGAAACGTGACATGTACCAAACAGACAAAATCAGTTTTCTTTGATTGAAACAGGGGTGAAGACTAGGGTTTGCCTTTTGGCTTCCCTATTACCCTCACCCTGGCTCTTGAGACTGATCTAGATGATGTAGATGGTTGTTAAGTGTCTTAGACCTTTCTGTTCCTATAACAGAATGCCTGAGACTAGATAATTTATAAAGAACAGAGATTTGTTTCTTGCAGTTCTGGAGGCTGGGAAGTCTAAAGTAAAGGGGCCCACATCTGGTGAAGGCCTTCTTGCTGCATCATCTCATGGCAGAAGGGTTGGATGAGAGAGCACACAAAGGGTGGCAGAATGGGTGGACATATCCTCTTTATCAGGAACCCACTCCAGCAACAACTAACCCACCTTTGTGATAATGGCATTAATCATCTATTCATGAGGGCAGAGTCACCATGACTTAGTCACCTCTTAGAGTCCTGCTTCTCAACACTGTTACATTGGGCATTACATTTCCAACGCATCAACTTTGGGGGACACATTCAAACTATAACCTTAAGGTACTGTTATTAGTTATTGGAGGGCTTTTCTTATTGTCCACCAAGTGCCTGATGCTGAGGAGTTCTGAGCTGTTTAGCCTCTGCAGGAAGGCTGAAGCTTGGCAGGGCAGAGCAGTTGAGAGGCTAGGCTCTGTAACTGGGGTGCCTTGGCTTGAATCCCAGTCCTACCTCCTTACTGGCCAAGTCATCTCTGAAAAATCACTTAATCTCTCTCCATCTGTTTCTGTGTCTTATAATAGGGATAATAATAGTATCTGGTTCAGAAGGTTGCTGTGAAGATTAAAATAGTTCATATATGCAAAGCCTTTAAAGCAGTGACTAGTACTACATAAATGTTAGCTATTATTCCTATCATTTTTAGGATCTAGCAGAGCTTTGTAGGGAGTAGAAGCTTAATCGTGACCATTAATTAACTCGATTCTGCAGAACTGCAGACCCGGAAGAGCTTTCTGATGTCATGTGGCCCGTGTTTCCTAAACTTGCTTATATGAAGACTTTCCTGGGTCACTTGTTAAAATGCAAACTCCTGAATACCACTGCTAAACTTACTGAACCAGCATCTGCAGGGAGCAGTCTGAAAATCTGTATTTAAAATAAATGTCCTACAAGATACTGATGATTAGGTAAGTTCAAGTTGGAAACTGTAGTATCGAACTATTACCTTTCACAGAGAAAGCTAAGCACCTGGGAGAAGTGGCTCACTCAGTGTTAAAGTTAGTGGTGGAACTGGGACTAGAACCCCGGTCCCTGTCCTTGGTCCTGTGTTATTCCCATTGCATCTCTTTTCCCTGTGATGGCTCTGGTGCTTCTGTCCAAGTGCCTGAGTTTGGCCGGAAAGAAGAAATAGTTTCAGGATGACTTTACCAAAGCATTATTTGGCTGTGGGCAGAAATTACCTGCCAGAGGGATACAAGAGTTCTCTCTTCTTTAGGTGGATTTTGAGCTCCCATATTTATTCTTGAATTTGTGCTTCTAGGATAATGATCTCTGGAAACCTGCATGCCCTGAGTGATCTCAAAGTCTGGTAACTGTTCTTCCTGTCCAGTTTGCACAGGAACAGCAATTCATTTCAAAGTGCAGGCCAGTGCCAACAGGGGAGAGTGGGCAGAGAAATCAAATGAAAATGCCAAAACGCTGACTACATGGCCAGTTTGCATCATGTGAACCACTTTGGAGCCTGAGGACAGAAACCAAAAATATTCTGTTCAGAGGCGGCTAACAGCACTAGTGTTATTATTGTTATTATCATCATCACCACCATCATTCGTCTCATAAATTTAAAGGTAGGTAGCTGGACTGTGTTTTTTTCTAGGAGTTCTGCATGAAGTTCAGAGTTATGATGAATTTTAAAGAAATAAGTGTGGAGGCATGCATGGTCCCATAACTTAGCCCCCTCAGCTGGAACCACAGCTCTCTTGCTCCCAGTTGTTCAGTTCAGCCTTGTTATCACTGTGAGAACAGTTTTCCACACTCAGGGCTTGTTCTAACAGTAAAGAAGCCAAAAAAGAAATGTGTAAAGTAAACTGATGTTTAAGAATTCTGGTGGAGAATTAGGATTCTTTGCTGCAGAAGAGAGGACTGAAGGCTGAAGCAAGGAAAACATTAGGGGAAGGGAGGTGACTGGGAAGTACAGCCCTTTATTCCTGGAGAGGAGGTGAAGTCCTTGAACTTGAAGAGATTTAGAGATCAAAAGATAAAATGTAATTGGAGTCCAGGTCCTCAGGGGAAGTGCCAATTTAAACTCTGTGGGTGAGATTGGACATTACAGGCAGAAGAAGAAATTCAACTGAGTACCTTAAAAACAACAACAAAAAGCACCACCTGTGTATATGTCCATTTCTTTATTCACTCAGCCTAGTTCTGCTGCTCTGTATAACAAATCCAGCTCCTCCTTTTACAGGGGAAGGTGGTGAACCCCAGGTGGAAATTCATAGTTTTCTTTTGAAGGCAAAGTCTTTGTTTCTAATCTCAGTCTTACAGAGCCAGAAGCTCCTTTTCCAAGGCAGAGCTGAGGAGCATAGGGGTGACTCCCAAAGTGTAGCAAAGGGGAGATTTCACCTGTTCTAGGCATACTCTTGTTGTTATCCAGCCAAAAATTTGTTTTAAGCTTCTTTAACAATTTACTTACATTCAACATGGCCTAAGTTATAAGGGAAATCAAATACAGGATATACAATTCTATGTTTTTTTGCTAAACAATCCTGGACTAAGCAACATTTTCTCACATACACAATGCAGTTATTACTGATGTTCATGTTGATGACATTTAGGCACTAAAATGTTCCAAAATGTTTTCTTATTTATTAAGCAATATCAAACTATATTGATTCTAATGTTATTGTGGATTAGTAGATATTCAGAAATAAAATGAAAATTGGAGCTTCCATGATAGTCCCCTTTTAATTCAGATAAAGAATTGGAAATGTAGAGTAATTAAATGACTTGCCCAAAGTCGCACTATCTGGTGAGTAGCAGAGCTGGGATTTGATTTATCTTTATATTCCTGTTACTGGATTTGGCCAGTTCATAGAGGTGTTTCTTCTCTAGTAGCTTGAATTTGTGATCTGCTGTGTGCTCAGCACTAACCTATATTCTAAGCTTGGGGGTGTGTGGGTAAGAGCAGAACAAATATAGAAAATGGTACCAGTTCTCCAAATACTCACAAGCCTAGTCCAGGATATGGGACTTACACAGGTGAAACAATAGAGAATAGTACAATTCAGTGGTGGTTCCCGTGCCTTCATGGGCATGAAAATCACCTGCATGTCTTGTTAAAACACAGATTCTGGTTTAGGGGCCTGAGATTCTCTCAGTTGAAGCATATGCAGTTAAGAGAGACATACTTTGAATAATAAGGCAAGGCAGGAGATAATTAAGGGGTAAATTATGTAGTATAATTATAAAACATGAAGGAGTTCAGAGGAATAAAGTATAATCAGGGGCAAGTTTCATGGAATACATGGAATTTGAGCTCATCTTGAATGACAGTCTGACTTCAGATCGGTAAAGGAGAGAGGCTCAGGAATAAAGTGAGTTAAGCGTTATGACAGGGTCAAGAAATGTGCTTGTGAGATGGAGAGGGAACCAGACGGGTTGGATCAGATGCTGTGCAGTGTGGTGATAGGAAGCTTCTGTGATGGCCCCCATCTGTCTCCCTCCTCATGGTATTTATGTTCTTGTGCAATGCCCTCTTCCTGTGTGTGGTCCAGATCTAATGACTGGCTTCTAAGGAAAAGAACACAGCAAATGCCATGAGATGCCATTTCCAAGGTTAGCTTACAAAAGACTGTGACTTCCATCTTGCTCACTCTGTTTCACCATTGCTTTCTCTGAGGGAAGCTAGCTGATGTGTGATGAGCTGCCGTGTATCAAGGAACTGATGTCTTCAGCCAACAAGCAGCTGGAATCTGAGGGGTTGAAACAGCCACACGAGTGAGCCTGGAAGTTGATACTTATTGCCTGAGTCAAGCCTTGAGATGACTACAGCCTTGGCAGACATGGAGAGCCTGAGCCAGAGGACCCAGCTAAGCCACTCCCAGATTTCTGAAATACAGAATTCGTGTGATACTATTAATACATGTTTATTGTTTTAAGCTGCTGAATTTGGGGGTGGGTTGTCACACAGTCATAGAAAACTGATACGGTTGGAAATAATTTTGAAAGGAGAAAGGCATAGTATGAAATCTGATTATGTGGTATGGAGGGGTTTGAAAGACTGGCAAAACAATTCGGACATGGTACAGAAGCCATTGAAAGCTCTTTCTCTCTCTCTCATAGCTTTATGGAGATATAATTCACATACAATATAATTGTCATTTAAAATGTACAACTCACTGGTTTTTAGTAAGTTAGCAGAGTTGTGAAATCATCACCACAAGCTACTTTCATACACTTTGATCTGCCCCCAAACAAATTCCATACCAATTAGCAGTCATACCCCATTTTGTCCCAAGCCCTAGGCAACTTCTCTACTTTTTGTGTCCAAAAAATTTTCCTATTCTGGACATTTCAGACAGAGTAATAAAATACATGGCTTTTTGTGTCTGCTTCTTTTACTTAGCATAATATTTTAAGGTTTATTGGTGTTGTAGCATGTGTCAGTATATTTGTTGCTTTTTATTGCTAAGTAATATCCCATTTTATGAAGAGACCACACTTTGTTTATTTGTTGGTCAGTTCATGGATGTTCGTGTTGTTTCCAACTTTTGGCTATTAGAAATTATGCTGCCGAATTTTAGAATTCCCATTCCAAGATAGCAGAATAGGAATAGGTCTGGTCTGCAGCTCCCAGTGTGATCGATGCAGAAGATGGGTGATTTCTGCATTTCCAACAGAGGTACCTGGTTCATCTCACTGAGACTGGTTGGACAGTGGGTGCAGCCCACAGAGGGTGAGCTGAAGTAGGGTGGGGTGTTGCCTCACCTGGGAAGTGCAAAGGGTCAGCAGATTTCCCTTTCCTAGCCAAGGGAATCTGTGACAGACTGTACCTGAAAACTCTGTACACTTCCGCCCAAATACTGCACTTTTCCCACAGTCTTAGCAACTGGCAAACCAGGAGATTCTCTCCCATGCCTGGCTTGGCAGGTCCCAAGCCCATGGAGCCTTACTCACTGCTGGCAGAGCAGTCTGAGATCAGCCTGTGAGGTGGCAGCCTTGTTGGGGGAGGGGCATTCACCATTGCTGAGGCTTGAGTAGGTAAATAAAAAGGCCAGGAAGCTCAAACTGGGCAGAGCCCACCGCAGCTCAGCAAGGCAGGCTACTTCTATAGAGTCCACCTCTGGGGGCAGGGCATAGCTGAACAAAAAGGAGCAGAAACTTCTGCAGACTTAAATATCCCTGTCTGACAGCTCTGAAGAGAGCAGTGGTTCTCCCAGCATGGTGTTTGGGTTCTGAGAATGGACAGACTGCCTCCTCAAGTGCGTTCCTGACCCCCGTGTAGCCTAACTGGGAGATACCTCCCAGTAGGAACCAACAGACACCTCATACAGACAGGTACCCCTCTGGAACGAAGCTTTCAGAGGAAGGATCAGGCAGCAATATTTGCTGTTCTGCAATATTTGCTGCTCTGCAACCTCCGCTGGTGATACCCAGGCAAACAGGGTTTAGAGTGGACCTCCAGCAAACTCCAACAGAACTGCAGTTGAGGGACCTGACTGTTAGAAGCAAACAGAAAGGAATAACATCAACATCAACAAAAAGGACATCCACACCAAAACTTCATCTGTAGGTCACCAACATCAAAGATGTTGTAGATAAAACCACAAAGATGGGGAGAAACCAGAGCAGAAAAGCTGAAAATTCTAAAAGCCAGAGAGCCTTTTCTCATCCAAAGGATCGCAGCTCCTCACCAGCAATGGAACAAAGCTGGACAGAGAATGACTTTGATGAGTTGACAGAAGTAGGTTTCAGAAGGTCGGTAATAACAAACTTCTCTGAGCTAAATAAGCATGTTTGAACCCATCACTAGGAAGCTAAAAACCCTGAAAAAAGATTAAACGAATGGCTAACTAGAATAAACTGTGTAGAGAAGAACTTAAATGATCTGATGGAGCTGAAAACCATGGCACGAGAACTTCATGATGCATGCACAAGCTTCCATAGCCAATTTGATCAAGTGGAAGAAAGGATATCAGGGATTGAAGATCAAATGAATGAAATAAAGCAAGATGACAAGATTGGAGGAAAAAAAGAGCAAAAAAAAAAAAAGAACAAAGCCTCCAAGAAATATGGGACTATGTGAAAAGACCAAATCATGTTTGATTGGGGTACCTGAAAGTGGTGGGGAGAATGGAACCAAGTTGGAAAACACACGTCAGGATATTATCCAGGAGAACATCCCCAACCTAGTAAGACAGGCCGATGTTCAAATTCAGGAAATACAGAGAACACCACAAAGATACTCCTCGAGAAGAGCAACCCCTAGACACATAATTGTCAGATTCACCAAGGTTGAAATGAAGGAAAAAATGTTAAGGGCAGCCAGAGAGAAAGGTCGGGTTACCCACAAAGGGAAGCCCATCAGACTAACAGCAGATCTGTTGGTGGAAACCCTACAAGCCAGAAGAGAGTGGGGGCCAATATTCAGCCTTCATAAAGAAAATAATTTTCAATCCAGAATTTCATATCTAACCAAACTAAGTTTCATAAGTGAAGGAGAAATAAAATCCTTTACACCACAAGAAATGCTGAGAGATTTTGTCACCACCAGGCCGGCCTTACAGGAGCTCCTGTAGGAAGCACTAAACATGGAAAGGAACAACTGGTACCAGCCACTGCAAAAACATGCCAAATGGGTAAAGACCATTGATGCTATGAAGAAACTGCATCAACTAATGGGCAAAATAACCAGCTAGCATCATAATGACAGGATCAAATTCACACATCACAATATTAACCATAAATGTAAATGGGCTAAATGACCCAATTAAAAGACACAGACTGACAAATTGGATAAACAGTCAAGACCCATCAGTGTGCTATATTCAGGAGACATATCTCATGTGCAGAGATGCATATAGGCTCAAAATAAAGGGGTGGAGGAAGACCTACAAAGCAAATGAAAAGCAAAACCAAGCAGTGGTTGCAATCCTAGTCTCTGATAAAAACAGACTTTAAACCAACAAAGATCAAAAGACACAAAGAAGGCCACTACATAATGGTAAAGGGATCAATTAAACAAGAAGAGCTAACTATCCTAAATATATATGCAACCAATACAGGAGCACCCAGATTCATAAAGCAAGTCCTTAGAGACTTACAAAGAGATTTAGATAACCTCACAGTAATAATGGGAGACTTTAATGCTCCACTGTCGATATTAGACAAATCAATAATACAGAAGGTTAACAAGGATATCTAGGACTTGAACTCAGCTCTGCACCAAGCAGACCTAATAGACATCTACAGAACTCTACACCCCAAATCAACAGAATATACATTCTTCTCAGCACCATATCACACTTATTCTTAAATTGACCACATAATTGGAAGTGAAGCACTCCTCAGAAAATGTAAAAGAAGAGAAATCAGAACAAACTGTCTCTCAGACCACAGTGCAATCAAATTAGAACTCAGGGTTAAGAAACTCACTCAAAACCACTCAACTACAGGGAAACTGAACAACCTGCTCCTGAATGACTACTGGGTAAATAATGAAATGAAGGTAGAAATAAAGATGTTCTTTGAAACCAATGAGAACAAAGACACAACATACCAGAATCTCTGGAACACATTTAAAGCAGTGTGTAGAGGGAAATTTATAGCACTAAATGCCCACAAGACAGAGCAGGAAAGATCTAAAATCGACACCCTAACATCACAATTAAAAGAACTAGAGAAGTAAGAGCAAACACATTTGAAAGCTAGCAGAAGGCAAGAAACAAGTAAGATCAGAGCAGAACTGAAGGACATAGAGACACAAAAAACCCTTCAAAAAATCAATGAATCCAAGAGCTGGTTTTTTGAAAAGATCAACAAAATAGACCACTAGCAAGACTAATAAAGAAGAAAAGAGAGAAGAATCAAATAGACAAAATAAAAAAATGATAAAGGGGATATCACCACTGATCCCACAGAAATACAAACTACCATCAGAGAATACTATAAACACCTCTATGCAAATAAACTAGAAAACCTAGAAGAAATGGATAAATTCCTGTATACATACACCCTCCCAAGACTAAACCAGGAAGAAGTTGACTCTCTGAGTAGACCAATAACAGGCTCTGAGATTGAGGCAATAATTAGTAGCCTAACAACCAAAAACATTCCAGGACCAGATGGATTCACAGCCGAATTCTACCAGAGGTACAAAGAGGAGCTGTTACCATTCCTTCTGAAACTATTCCAATCAATAGAAAAAGAGGGAATCCTCCCTAACTCATTTTATGAGGCCAGCATCATCCTGATATCAAAGCCAGGCAGAGACACAACCAAAAAAGAGAATTTTAGACCAATATCCTTGATGAACATTGATGCAAAAATCCTCAATAAAATACTGGCAAATCGAATCCAGCAGCACATCAAAAAGCTTATCCACCATGATCAAATGGGCTTCATCCCTGGGATGCAAGGCTGGTTCAACATACACAAATCAATAAATGTAATCCAGCATATACACAGAAACAAAGACAAAAACCACACGATTATCTCAATAGATGCAGAAAAGGCCTTTGACAAAATTCAACAACCCTTCATGCTAAAAACTCTCAATAAATTAGGTATTGATGGAACGTATCTCAAAATAATAAGAGCTATCTATGACAAACCCACAGCCAATATCATACTGAATGGGCAAAAACTGGAAGCATTCCCTTTGAAAACTGGCACAAGACAGGGATGCCCTCTCTCACCACTCCTATTCAACATAGTGTTGGAAATTCTGGCCAAGGCAACCGGGCAAGAGAAAGAAATAAAGCGTATTCAGCTAGGAAAAGAAGAAGTCAAATTGTCCCTGTTTGCCGATGACATGATTGTATATTTAGAAAACCTAATTGTTTCAGCTCAAAATTTCCTTAAGCTGATAAACAACTTCAGCAAAGGTCTCAGGATAGAAAATCAATGTGCAAAAATCACAAGCATTCCTATACACCAATAACAGACAAACAGCCAAATCATGAGTTATCTCTCATTTACAATTGCTACAAAGGGAATAAAATACCTAGGAATCCAACTTACAAGGGATGTGTGGGACCTCTTCAAGGAGAACTACAAACCACTGCTCAATGAAATAAAAGAGGACACAAACAAATGGATGAACATTCCATGGTCTTGAATAGGAAGAATTAATATTGTGAAAATGGCCATACTGCCCAATGTAATTTATAGATTCAATGCCATGCCCGTTAAGCTACCATTCACTTTCTTCACAGAATTGGAAAAAACTACTTTGAAGTTCATATGGAACCAAAAAAGAGCCCACATTGCCAAGACAATCCTAAGCAAAAAGAACAAAGCTGGAGTCATCACACCACCCGACTTCAAATTTTACTACAAGACTACAGTAACCAAAACATCATAGTACTGGCACTAAAACAGATATATACACCAATGGACAGAATAGAGGCCTCTGAAATAACACCACACATCTACAACTATCTGATCTTTGACAAACCTGACAAAAACAAGCAATGGGGAAAGGATTTTCTATTTAATAAATGGTGGTGGGGGAACTGGCTAGCCATATGTAGAAAGCTGAAACTGGATCCTTTCCTTACACCTTATACAAAAATTAATTCAAGAGGGATTAAAGACTGAAATGTTAGACCTAAAACCATAAAAACCCTAGAGGAAAACCTAGGCAATACCATTCAGGACACAGGCACGTGCAAAGACTTCATGACTAAAACACCAAAAGCACTGGCAACAAAAGTCAAAATTGACAAATGGGATCTAATTAAACTAAAGAGCTTCTGCACAGCAAAAGAAACTACCATCAAAGTGAACAGGCAACCTCCAGAATGGGAGAACATTTTTGCAATCTACTTATCTGACAAAGGGCTAATATCCGGAATCTACAATGAACGCAAACAAATTTACAAGAAAAAAACAAACAACCCCATCAAAAAATGGGCGAAGGAGATGAACAGACACTTTCCAAAAGAAGACATCTATGCAACCAAAAGACACATGAAAAAATGCTCATCATCACTGGCCATCAGAGAAATGCAAATCAAAACCACAATGAGATACCATCTCACACCAGTTAGAATGGCGATCATTAAAAAGGAAACAACAGGTGCTGGAGAGGATGTGGAGAAATAGGAACACTTTTACACTGTTGGTGGGAGTGTAAATTAGTTCAACCATTGTGGAAGACAGTGTGGTGATTCCTCAAGGAGCTAGAACCAGAAACACCATTTGACCCAGCAATCCCATTACTGGGTATAAACCCAAAGGATTATAAAGTATGCTGCTATAAAGACACATGCACACGTATGTTTATTGTGGCACTATTCGCAATAGCAAAGACTTGGAGCCAACCCAAATGTCCATAAATGATAGACTGGATTAAGAAAATGTGGCATGTATACACCATGGAATACTATACAGCCATAAAAAGGATGAATTCATGTCCTTTGCAGGGACATGGATGAAGCTGGAAACCATCATTCTCAGCAAACTATGACAAGGGCAGAAAACTAAACACCGCATGTTCTCACTCATAGGTGGCAATTGAACAATTAGAATACTTGGACACAGGGCAGGGAACATCACACACCGGGGCCTGTGGTGGGGGTAGGGGGCTTGGGGAGGGATAGCGTCAGGAGAAATACCTAATATAAATGATGAGTTGGTGGGTGCAACAAACCACCATGGCTCATGTATGCTTATGTAACAAACCTGCATGTTGAGTACATGTACCCTAGAACTTAAAGTATGTCTTAAAAAAACAATAATTTTAAAGAAAAAATTTCAAAAACCAAACAGTGAAAAAAAAAAAAAAGAAATTATGCAGCTATGGGCATCTATCCATAATGTTTTGTGTGACCTGTGTTTTCATTTCTCTTGGGTATATGCCTAAAAGTATAATTGCAGTGTCATATCATAACTCTATAATTAATATTTTAGAAGTTGTGAAACTATTCAAAAGTGGCTGCACCATCTTCTTTTCCCACCAGCAATGAATGAGGGTTCCAATTTACCTACATTTTCACTAACACCTGCTATTATCTGCTTCTAAATTATAGCCATCTCAGTGGGTGTGAAGTAGTATGTTTTTATAATTTTGATTTGCATTTCCCTAATAACTAATGTTAAGCATCTTTTTATGAGCTTATTTACTATTAGTATAATTTCCTTGGAGAAATGTCTATTCAAATCCTTTGTCAATTTTTAAATTGCATCATTTGTCTTTTTATTATTGAGTAGTAAGAGTTCTTTATATATTCTAGATACAAGTTCCATATTAGATACATGAGTCACAAATTTTCTCCCCATGTTTTGGATTGTCTTTTCATTTTCTTGAAGGTATCCTTCAAAGTACAAACATTTTTAGTTGTTTTTTAGGTGAGAAAATTAATATTTATTTAGAATAAGGAAATAAATAATAACAAACTATAAACTTTAAAAAGCTGACACGCACATCCCTCAAATAATATAAAATCCAGAAGACATAATTTTTTGGTTAGTTGCCAGGAAGACCTCTATAATACATTTTCCTCTGTAATTTTACAGGAAAAATTGAAGAACTCTCAGCAAGTTTGTTTTAAGTTTGAAGTTAATTAATCTCTTCTTTAGTCGCTTATGCTTTTTGGTGCTGTTATCTAAGTCAGCTTTGCCTAACTCAAGGTCACTAAGATTTATTCTTACGTTTTCTTCTAAGATTTTTATTGTTTTAGCTCTTACATTTAGGTCTTATATCCATTTGGAGTTAATTTTTGTGTATGATGTAAGGAAAGGGTTAAACTTTATTATTTTACATGTAGATATACAGTTGCTCCAAAACCATTTGTTGAAATAACTGTTTTTTCTCATTAAGTTGTCTTGGCACCTTGTTGAAAATCAATTTACCATAAATATGAGGATTTATTTTTAATAATTTTGCTAAAATTATTGTTTAATAATTCATTGTATTATTAATTATTTTATTTTATTTTTTCTAATTTCATTTCATTGATCTATGTGTCTGTTCTTATGCCAGTACCATGCTGCCCTGATTATTCCAGCTTTGTGGTATGTTTTGAAATTCGGAAGTCTGAGTCCTCCTATTTTGTTCTTCAAAATTGTCTTGGCTATACTGGATTCCTTGAATTTCCATATGAATTTGATTATATGCTTATACATTTCTGCAAAATATCAGCTGAGATTTAGGCTGAGATTTTTAATTTCTGTTCTGTTCTTTTACATTTGCTGAGGAGAGCTTTACTTCCAACTATGTGGTCAATTTTGGAATAGTGTGTTGGTGCTGAAAATGTATATTCTGTTGATTGGGTGGAGTTCTGTAATGTCTATTAGTCATTTATGTAGCTAGTTCATTCCTGATATCTTGTTAATTTCTGTCTCGTTGATCTTCTATGTGCAGTGGGTGTTAAATCTCCATTATTTTGTGTGGAGTTTAGTCCTTAGTAGGTCATCAGGACTTGCTTTATGAATCTGGTGCTCCTGTGTTGGTGCATAATATTAGGATAGTTAGCTCTTCTTGATGAATTGATCCCTTTACCATTATGTAATGGCCTTCTTTGTCTCTTTTGATCTTTGTTGGTTTAAAGTCTACTTTATCAGAGACTAGGATTGCAACCCCTGCCTTTTTTTGTTTTCCAGTTGCTTGATAGATCTTCCTCCATCCCTTTATTTTGAGTCTATGTGTGTCTCTGCACGTGAGATGGGTTTCCTGAATACAGCACACTGATGGGTCCTGACTCCTTATCCAGTTTGCCAGTCTGTGTCTTTTGATTGGAGCATTTAGCCCATTTACATTTAACGTTAATATTGTTATGTGTGAATCTGATCCTGTCATTATGATGTTAGTTGGTTATTTTGCTCGTTAGTTGCTATAGTTTCTTCCTAGTCTCGATGGTCTTTACAATTTGGCATGTTTTTGCAGTGGCTGGTACCGGTTGTTCCTTTCCATGTTTAGTGCTTCCTTCAGGAGCTCTTTTAGGGCAGGCCTGGTGGTGACAAAATCACTCAGCGTTTGCTTGTCTGTAAAGTGTTTTATTTCTCCTTCACTTATGAAGCTTAGTTTGGCGGGATAGGAGATTCTGGGTTGAAAATTCTTTTCTTTAAGAATGTTGAATATCGGCCCCCACTCTCTTCTGGCTTGTAGAGTTTCTGCTGAGAGATCAGCTGTTAGTCTGATGGGCTTCCCTTTGTGGGTAACCCGACCTTTCTCTCTGGCTGCCCTTAACATTTTTTCTTTCATTTCAACTTTGGTGAATCTGACAATAATGTGTCTTGGAGTTGCCCTTCTCGAGGAGTATCTTTGTGGCGTTCTCTGTATTTCCTGAATCTGAATGCTGGCCTGCCTTGCTAGATTGGGGAAGTTCTCCTGGATAATATCTTGCAGAGTGTTTTCCAACTTGGTTCCATTCTCCCCATCATTTTCAGGTACACCAATCAGACGTAGGTTTGGTCTTTTCACATAGTCCCAAATTTCTTGGAGGCTTTGTTCATTTCTTTTTATCCTTTTTTCTCTAAACTTCCCTTCTCTTTTCATTTCATTCATTTCATCTTCCATCAGCGATACCCTTTCTTCCAGTTGATCGCATCTGCTACTGAGGCTTCTGCAATCTTCGCGTAGTTCTCGAAACTTGGCTTTCAGCTCCATCGGCTCCTTGAAGCCCTTCTCTCCATTGGTTATTCTAGTTATCCATTCTTCTAATTTTTTTTCAAAGTTTTTAACTTCTTTGCTGTTGTTTTGAATTTCCTCTCGTAGCTCAGAGTAGTTTGATAGTCTGAAGCCTTCTTCTCTCAACTCATCAAAGTCATCCTCCATCCAGCTTTGTTCCGTTGCTGGTGAGGAACTGCGCTCCTTTGGAGGAGGAGAGGTGCTCTGTTTTTTAGAGTTTCCAGTTTTTTTGGTCTGTTTTTTCCCCATCTTTGTGGTTTTATCTACTTTTTGTCTTTGATGATGGTGATGTACAGATGGGTTTTTGGTGTGGATGTCCTTTCTGTTTGTAGTTTTCCTTCTACCAGACAGGACCCTCAGCTGCAGGTCTGTTGGAGTTTACTAGAGGTGCACTCCAGACCCTGTTTGGCTGGGTGTCAGCAGCGGTGGCTGCAGAACAGCGGATTTTCGTGAGACCACAAATTCAGCTGTCTGATAGTTCCTCTGAAAGTTTTGTCTCAGAGAAGTACCGGGTTGAATGAGGTGTCAGTCTGTCCCTACTGGGGGGGTGCCTCCCAGTTAGGCTGCTCAGGGGTGAGGGACCCACTTTAGGAGGCAGTCTGACCGTTCTCAGATCTCCAGCTGCGTGCTGGGAGAACCACTACTCTCTTCAAAGCTGTCAGTCAGACAGGGACATTTAAGTCTGTGGAAGTTCTTGCAGAGTTTTTGTTTGTCTGTGCCCTGCCCCCAGAGGTGGAGCCTACAGAGGCAGGCAGGCCTCCTTGAGCTGTGGTGGGCTCCACCCAGTTCGAGCTTCCTGGCTGCTTTGTTTACCTAAGCAAGCCTGGGCAATGGCGGGCGCCCCTCCCCCAGCCTCGCTGCCGCCTTGCAGCTTGATCTCAGACTGCTGTGCTAGCAGTCAGCGAGACTCCGTGGGCCTAGGACCCTCCGAGCCAGGTGCGGGACACAATCTCCTAGTGTGCCGTTTTCCAGGCCCGTTGGAAAAGCGCAGTTAGGGTGGGACTGACCCGATATTCCAGGTGCCGTCTGCTTCCCCTTTCTTTGACTAGGAAAGGGAACTCCCTGACCCCTTGTGCTTCCCGAGTGAGTCAATGCCTCGCCCTGCTTCGGCTCGCGCACAGTGCGCTTCACCGACTGTCCTGCACCCACTGTTAGGCACTCCCTAGTGAGATGAAACCAGTACCTCAAGCAGAAATGCAGAAATCACCCGTCTTCTGTGTCGCTGGGGCTGGGAGCTGGAGACCGGAGCTGTTCCTATTCGGCCATCTTGGAGATTTAGACTGAGATTGCATTTATTTTGTAGATCATTTTGGGAAGAATTACCATCTCAAAGATTATTAAGCCTTTCCATTCATTTATTTAGATCTTTCACATTTATTTAGATCTTTAAAATTTTTCTTTCAATAGTGTTTTGGGATTTTCAGAGTGTAAGTTTTGGACTTTTTTAACGTTTATCCTAAATATTGTATTATGTTTATTATTATTGTAAATGGAATGGTTAACTTCATTTTTGATCGTTCATTGTTAATATATAGAAATACATTGATTTTTGTATCTTGATCTCATACCATGGAGAATTATCAGCTTATGCATTAGCTGTAATAGTTCTTTAATGGATTTCTTAGGATTTTCTACATATAAGATCATTCCATCTGCATTTGCTTCTTCCTTTCCAATTTAAATGCCTTTTATTTCTTTTGCTTGCCTGTTTTCCCTAGTTAAAGCCTCCAGTACTGTGTGTGTGTGTGTTTTTTCTTCATAGATGCCTTTTATGAGGTTGAGGAGGTTTCTTTATTCAGTGTGTTGAGTTTTTTAAAAGGGAAAGTAGGTTAAATTTTGTCAAATGCTTTTTCTGCATTTACTAAGATGGTCATGTAAGTTTGTCCTTTATTTTACTGATAGGAAGTATGGTAAACCAATCTTTCATTCTGGGGATAAATTCTCTTGATCATGGTGTATAATCCCTTTTATGTGTTGCTGGATTTGATATAATAGCATTTTGTTGAAGATTTCTGAGTTTATATACATAGGATATATTGATCTGTGTTTTTCTTTTCTTGTAATGTTTTTGTCTGGTTTTGTTATTAGGATATCACTGGACTTATAGTATTAGTTGGGAAATATTTCCTTTCCCTGTTTGTAACAATTTGTAAAAAATTGATATTAATTCTTCTTTAAATAGTAGAATTCAACAGTAAATCCATATGTGTTTAGGTTTTCTTTATGGAAGTTTAAAATTATTAATGCAATTTCCTTACTTTTTATAGGTCTATTCAGAATTTCTTTTTTCCTGAGACAGTTTTACTTCTAAAATTGTGTCCATTTGATTGAAATTATTTAATTTATTGTCATTAGTCCAGAGTATTTCTTTATAATTCTTTTAAATTTTGTGAGGTTGACAATGATGTTTCCTCTTCCATTTCTTATTGTAGTAGTTTGAGTCTTCTCTTATTTTTTCTTAGTCAGTATAGCTAAAAGTTTGTCAATACTTGCTAATCTTTTCAGAGGATGAATTTTTGGTTTTATTTATTTCCTCTTGCTTTTCTGTTCCCCTTAATTTCCAGTCAAGTTTGTTATTTTCTTCCTTCTGCTTAAATGGGCTTGACTTGTTCTGTTTTCAGTGCTTTAAGGTGAAGGTTTGGTTACTGATTTTGAGATTGTCCCACTTTTTAAATACAGGCATTCCCATCTATAAATTTTTCTCTAAGTCCTGCATTAGCTGCATCCCATAAATTTTGATGTCATGCTTTTATTTTCATTCATCTCAAAGATTTCAAAATTTGTATTGTGGTTTTTATCTTTGAGCCACTGGCTATTCAGAAAGATGTTAATTTCCTCATACTCACAAGTTTTCCAAATTTCTTTTTGCTATTGGTTTCTAATCACATGCTATTATGGTTGGTGTGTGCATTTTGCATAATTTCAATCATTTTAAGTTTATCAAGCCTTGCTTTATCATCTAACATATGGCGAATTCTGAAGAAATTTCTGTGTGCTTAGAAAAAATGTGTATTCTGCTGCTGTTCTTTGGAGCATTCTATAGATGTTTGTTGGGTCTAGTTTCTTATAATGTTCAAATTTTCCATTTATTTTAAAATCTTCTCTCTAGTTTTTCTACTTTTCTAGAAAGAAATAGCTATTATTGTTGAATCACCTAATTTCTCCTTGATTTTGTCAGCTTTTGCTTTATATAATTTGAAGCTCTGTTGTTAAATGTCTGTATGTTTATCAATTTTATAACTTTCTCCTGGACGGATCATTTTATCATTATAAAATGTCTATCTTTATTTTGAGTAATTAATTTTTGTTTTAAAGTCTGTTTGGAACAATATTAGTGTAACTACTCCAGCTTTCTTGTGTTTGCTGTTTGCACAATACATATTTTTACATCCTTTTACTTCTAACATTTTGTCTTTGAACCTGGACAAGGTTCTTCTGTAGATAGCATACAGTTGGATCTTGTTTTTTATATAGTCTAATAATCTTTGATTTTGAGTTCTTTAATTCATTCACATTTAACTCAGTTGTTCATAAAACTGGGTTTACATTTGCCATTTTATGCTTCATTTTCTTTGTCTCATGTCTTTTATGTTCCTGTTTTTCTGCTTTACTACTTTCTTTTGCATTAAGTGGTTTCTAGTGTAACATCTTAATTCCTTTTATAATTTTTTTCACTATTTTTTGAGTTATTTTGTGATAAAATAGAGAAAAAATCTCCTATATTTATTAGAGAAATAGTACTATTGATTGAGTATATCAATATTTGTTAATCATCAAGTGTGAGAAGGCACGAACATAAATGTGTGTGTGTGAGAGAGAGAGAGAGGGAGGGAGAGAGAGACACACACACACACACAGAGATACATTTGAGATAGAGCAGGCAAACTTTTTTACTTCTGTTGACACTATTTTTTTCCCCAAATTTGAAGTTTATTTTACCATGGTTATATACATGCCCATAACACAGCCTCAGGAGGCCCTGAGAACAAGTGCCCAAGGTGGTTGGGTCACAGCTTGATTTTATACATTTTAGAGGGGGCAGAAGTTACAGGCAGACATCATCAATTCATGTAAGGTGTACATTGGCTCAGTCTGGAAAGGTGGGACATCCTGAAGTGGGGCCTTTCAGATCACAGATGGATTCAAAGATTTCCTGACTGGCAATTGGTTGAAAGAGTTAAGTTTTGCCTAAAGAGTTGAAATCAGCAGAAAGAAGTGCTTGGGGTTAAGATAAGGGGAGTTGTGGAAGCCAAGATTCTTGTTATGCAGAGGAAGTCTCCAGCAATATTATTTCAAGGAGCGTTTCCTCTGGTTGATTAAGGAAGTACTACTGGAAGACCATAAAGCTGCTTCAAACAATAAACTGTAATTTTATATCATATCATATTATCAGGTAGTTCTGGGAAGCTGACATCTATCCAGTAGGGTAGTTTAGCAATTCCAGGTAAGTAATGCTAACTAGACAAAATGTACTTCTGGAAACACTGGTAATTAAGAAGAAAGAGCATTTATGTGTACTGTGAGCTTTCGAATTTTTCCCTTCACATCAAATAGGGTTGATTTTTGTCAAGGTTACTTCCACTTGAATTCAGAAGTGTTTCCATGATTGAATCTGATATTGATCTACTGATAGCTACTCCATTTACAATTAGGGCTTTTTCCCTTTATGAAGACAACCCAATCATGATTGTTCTCCACATTTTTCCTCAGGGAAAGAATATTTATTTATGTTAATGGCTTCAATGTGATCACAAGGTAACTGGGTAACTGCCCATTGTTTGTAGCTATTTGCCCTTCACTCTGAGTTTCTCAAAAACAATTCTTGGAACATTCTTAAAGATGAAAGCCTTGTTTTTCAGATCTAGGCAGCTACTAAGCTTTGAATCTGTGAACTCTACCATCACTGACATTCCAGGTGCACTGTGAGGGGTAGTTAAGAAGTTTTATATTTGAAGGGAAGCTTATTGCTTGAAGTAGCTCATGATTGACAATAGATTATTTGAGCTTACAAATCTGGCTTCTGCAGCTATTTTTTTTTAGTACTCTATTCTTCTTTCCCCATCTTCTCAAATTTAGTTTTGTCTCTGATTAAGCTATTAAACACAAGAACATTATGCTTTTGTAGAAGCAAGAGCTTAAGGAAAATTATGCTATTTTGATTTTGAAATACGCTTTAAGAGTAGCAGTGAAAAACCTTTGAAAATATTACTCATCTCTGGTTAAAACATCCCTGGTAAGTGAGTCAGTATTTTATTATTCTCTTTTAGATGTTATTAGCTGGAGATAGTCAAAAGAATTCAAGGAAAGATTAAGTCACTTATATAAACCCAGGTGAAGAAGCCAGGGTTAAAACCCAAATCCTTCCATCGTGATACTTGCTTTTTCTCTCTGAATTATGCTCCTTCTTTAAAACAGCATTCTGTTTCCTAATATAATACCAACAGTTGACCTGAAATTTGCTTCCATGAATTTCTATCTTTACTGAAACAAGAGGGAAAATGTTTTACATTGTTTGCCATAAGGTAGATTGATAATTGATTACACAAATGGGAGGTAGGAGTGGAAAAGGTAATTACTTACTGTAAGATGGAGTCAGAACACTACGTTATACTTCCGGCTTTTCAATACTTGGCATTGCTCACATCATTTTATATTTTTATGCACCATCCTTCACATGTGAGATGGATCTCGTCATAAACATACGGCTGTGTGGAGGTATTGTCAGGAATTCCTCATTTGAACGCTTGTATTTAAAGGGTGGAGGTGGGAATGAAGCCACAGTGTATACTCATCAATCTCACCATGAACTGTCCTGTGTATTCACAAATCACCACAAATATTCCCATATTTTTTTATACTGTTATACTCAATTATAAGGTACAATAAATTTCAAGGTGTATTATCTATTTAATATCTTCAGAAGAAAAGTTTCTATATCAAAGGTACATGCCCAGTGAAAGAGGTATCCTGATTTTAGAAACATTAAAATTGACAGATTGTATTTTAGAATCAAGGAAATGTGGTTCAAAACTCCATTATTTTCTCTTTTTAAATAAAATCTGACTCTCCAGGCCACCTAAAAAATAAGTATGAAGAAAGTTCTTGTCTTAGTTTGTGTCTTAGTCAGATTTCTGTTGCTCGTCGTAGGATACCTGAAACTGGGTAATTTAGTAAAACAAAAACAACAACAACAACAACAAAACACATTTCTTACAGTTCTGGAGGCTGGGAAGTCCAGGGGTGAGAGATCGCTTCTTGTGTGAGTCTTCTCATCAGTGAGGACACTGCAGTCCTGAGGTGCTGCAGGGGATCACAGGGCAATGGGCTGAGCTTTCTATCTCAGGCTCCTCTTCTTCTTATAAAGCCCCCAGTTCCGCTCCCATGCCTACCCATTAATCTTTTAACCCATCAATCCGTCAAGCGATGAGTAGATTAATCCATTCATCGGAGAAGAGCCCTGTGAATCTAATCACCTCTTAAAGGTCCCACCTCCCTAAAGTGCCACACTGGGGATTACATTTCAACGTGGGTTTCAGAAGGAACAAATATTAAAACTATGTAATTCTTCCCTTGACTCTCCAAAATGTATGTTCTTCTCACAAATACATTAATTCTATTCTCATAGCCCCAAGGTTTTAAAAAATGACACATAATAATTTATGTGTCATATTTATGGGGTACATGTGATAACTATGATACATGTATACAATGTGTAGTAATCAAATAAAGATAATTAAGATATTTATATTTATAACCTCAAGCATTATCATTTCTTTGTTTTGGGAACATTGCAAATATTCTGTTCTAGCTACTTTGAAATATACAGTAAATTATTATTACCTATAGTCACCTTGCTGTGCTATTGATCACTAGAACTTCTTTTTTCTATCTAACTGTGTTTTTGAACCCATTAACCAGCCTCTATCCCTTCCAGGAGCCTTCCCAGCCTCTGGTAACTATCATTCTACTCTCTACCTCCATGAGATCAACATTTTAACCTCCCATATATGAATGAGAACATGCAATATTTTTCTTTCTTTCCTTGGCACATTTCACTTAACATAATAATTTCCAGTTCCATTCATTTTGCTGTGACAGAATTTCATTCTTTTTATCATTTAAAAATATTTCATCATGTATATATTCCATATTCATAGATTGATAGACACTGAGGTGATTTTATGTCTTGGCTATTGTGAATAGTGCTGCAATAAATATGGACATGCAGATATCTCTTCAACATACCAATGTTCTTTATTTTGGATATATTCCAGCAGTGGGATTGCTGGATCATATAGTAGATATATTTTTAGTTTTTTGAAAAGCCTCTATCTTGTTTTCCATAGTGGCTGTACTAATTTACATTTCTACCAGCAGTGCATAAGAGTTCCCCTCTCTCTAAATCCTTGCTAGCTTTTTTTTTTTTTTTTTGGCTTTTTGATAATAGTCATTCTAACTAGAGTGAAGTGATATCTCATTGTGGTTTTGATTTGCATTTCTCTAATGATTAGCGATGTTGAGCATTTTTTCCATATGTTTGTTGGCCGCTTTATGTCTGCTTTTGAAAAATCTCTAAGTATTTTGCCCATTTTTAAATTGGATTATTTGTTCTTTTGATACTGAGTTATTTGAATTGCTAATATATTCTAGTTATGAATCTCTTGGAAGGATAGTTTACAAATGTTTTCTTCCATTTTGTATGTTGTCTCTTCACTCTGTTGATTGCACTCCTTGCTGTACAGAAACTTTTTAGCTTGATGTAATCCCATTTGTCTATGTTTGATTTTGTTACCTGTGCATTTTAGCTCTTACACAAGAAATCTTTTCGCAGATTAATGTTCTGAATTGTTTTCCCATGTTTTCTTCTGGTACTTTTATAGCTTCAGGTCTTGAATTTAAGTATTAATCCATTTGATTTGAGTTTTGTATATGGTAAAAGATAGAGGTCTAGTTTCATTCTTCTGCATAAGGATATCCAGTTTTTCCAGTACCATTTATTGAATAGACTGTTCTTTCTGCATTGAATATTCTTTGTGCCTCTGTCAAAATTGAGTTGGCTGTAAATATGTGGATTGATTTCTAGGTTGTCTATTTTGTTCCTTTGGTCTACGTGTCTGTTTTTATGCTGGTACCATGCTGTTTTGGTTACTAAAGATTTGTAGTATATTTTGAAGTTGGGTAGTGTGATGCTTCCAGCTTTGTTCTTTTTGCTCACAATCCTTTGATTATTTGGGGTCTTCTGTGGTTCTCTACAAATTTTAGGATTTTTTTTCTATTTCGGTGAAGAATATTATTGGTATTTTGATAGGCACTACAATTGAATCTATAGATTATTTGAATGGTATGAACTATTTTTTTATTTCTTCTATGTTTATCTGCCCTATCAATGAGTTATATATTTTTGCATGTTTTCATGATTGTGATTATCACCTTTTTGTCTTCAGATGCAGGACTCTTTTCAGCATTTTATGTAAAGTCAGTCTAGTGATAAATTTCCTTATTTTTTTGCTTGTCTGGGAATGGCTTTATTTCTCCCTCAGTCTAAGGAATAGGTTTGTTGAGTATAGTATTCTTGACTGTCAATTTCTTCTTTCAGTACTTTGAATATATCCTTTTATTCTCTCCTGACCTGTAAGGTTTCTGAGGAGAAACCTAATGTGGGTCCAATGAATATTCCTTTATATGTGACTTGATGCTTTTCTCTTGCTTTTAGAATTCTTTTTGTCTTTGATTTTGACATATTGACTATTTTTTACCTTGGACAGTACCTTTCTGATTGAAATATAGTTTGGGATCTTTGGACTTCCTGGATCTGGATGTTTATGTCTGTCCCCAGATTTGGGAAATTTTCAGCTATTATTTTATTAAATAGGTTTTCTATGCATTTTTTCCATTTTTTTTTCATTCTGGAACTTTTATAATGAATATGTGTCTACTTAATGGTGTCTCATAAGTTTTACAATCTTTTAAGAGCTCTTTTCCATTCTTATTTTTTCTAACCAAATAATTTCAAATGACCTGCCTTAAAGTTCAGAGATTCTTCTGTTTGATCAAATCTGCTGTTAAAACTCTGTGTTGTTTTTTTATTTCATTCATTGAATTCTTTAGTTGCATGATTTGTTTTTTTTTCTTTTTTATATCTGTCTTTTTGTTGAATTTCTCATGCATATGTGTTTTCCTGATTTTGTTGAATTGTCTAACTGTATTTTTTATACCTCATTGAGTTTCCTTAAGATCATAATTTTGAATTCCTTTTCTGGCTCTCCATTAATTTTCTTTTTATTGGGGTTTGTTACTAAAAAGTTTTCTTTTAGTAGAGTTACATTTTCTTGCTTTTTCCTGTTTCTTATGTCCTTCCATTGATGTCTGTACATTTGGTGGAACAATCACCCCTTCCAAACTTTCTAAAGTTAACCCCAAAGTCTTAACTAATACTAGCCCCAACTCAAAAGTCCAAAGTTCAGAAACCCATCTGTGAGCCTGTGAAATCAAGATTTTTTTTTGTTGTTGTTTTTTGAGACGGAGTCTCACTCTGTCACCAGGCTGGAGTGCAGTGGTACGATCTCAGCTCACTGCAAACTCTGCCTTCTGAGTTCAAGCGATTCTCCTGCCTCAGCCTCCCGAATAGCTGGGATTACAGGCGCCTGCCACTGCACCTGGCTAATTAAGACTAGTTATTAACTTCCAACATACACTAGTGGTCCAGGCATAAGACAGACACTTCTATTTCAACATGGAGGAACAGGCAAAGAGAAATGAGTAACAAGCTCAAGCATGTTAGAAACTGAGTAGGACAGACATTAAATCTTTAAGCTGGGGAATGATTTCTTTTAACTCCATGTGCCACCTTCTGGACACACTGGGGTTGGGTTTGGACCCCTAAGGCCTTAGGCAGTCCTATGGGCTTTGCTTGGTGCAGCCCATGTGACTGTTTATACAGAATAAAGTCCTTTGCCTAAAGCTTTCTTTGGTAGATGTTTCATGCTGCTGGTGATTCCATAATTCTGAGATCTCAGTGGTAGTCCTGAGTTCCTTAGGCATTACTCTAATAGGGACTCTTGGTGGCAGCTCCAACTTCACATTTCTCCTCTGCATTATTATAGCAGGGATCTTTACAGTAGCTCTGCCTGGGTCTCTAGGCTTTCAACAACATCTTTTGAAATTTGGGTGGAAGTTGTCAATCTTCCATAGCTCTTGCTTTCTGAAAGCCTGAAGAATTAGTACCACATGGATGTTGTCAAAATTTGTGACTTGTACCTTCTGGAGCTGCAGCATGAGCTGCACCTGAGGCTTCTTGAGCCATGGCTAAGGCAGCTACAGAAATGCTGTGCTGGGGTGTGGGTAGCAGAGTCCCAAGATGGCCCTGACCAGCGAATCTATGTACTCTGGGGCTGTTCCTTGACACCATTCTGCTCTCCTAAGCCTGTGATGGGAGTGGCATCTTCAAATATCTGGGCAATATCTTTGGGGGTATTTCTTCCATTGTCTTGACAAATAGCACATGGCTGCCTTCTGTCTCTGCTAATCTCCTTAGAAAGTGGTCCATCAGCTACACTCAGTTTCTCTCCTGAAAACATTTTTTCATTCTTTTCGTGGTCAAATGGTTTTCCAAATCTTTCTGCTCTGCTTCCTTTTTAACTATTAATTCTGTCTTTAAATTTTTACTTTGCTCTTGTATCTCAGTGTAAATGGCCAAAGGTAACTATGAATGCCTTCTATACCTTACTTAATTTTTCTTTTTTGTGCCAGATATTCTAGTACATCTTTCTCAAGTTTGGACTTCCACAAAGACCTCAGTCACAGACAGAGTCCAGCTAAGTGCTTTGACAATTTATAAGAAGAATGGCTTTTACTTGAGTTTCCAATATCTTTTTCCTCAGTTTCTCCTAAAACTTCATCACAATGTTTCCTGCTGACCATATTTCTATCAACATTCTGATCATGACCACTTAACCACTCTCTAAATTGTTTAAAACTTTCCCTGGTCTTGTCTTCCAAGCCCTCACCAGAATCTGAGCATTTATTAACCAGCTGCTTCAAATTGTTCCAGCCTCTACCCATTATCCAATTGCAAAGTGACATCCCCATTTTCACATGTTCGTTATTAGCAATGTCCTACTCTCAGTGTCAATTTTCTGTCTTAGACCATTTTTGGTTGCTTATAACAGAATACTTGAAACTGGGTAATTTATTAAAAAATATTTTATTTAAATAATTTATTTAAAAAACATTTATGGAGGCTGGAAAGTTCAAGGTCAGGGGCCCACTTCTGGTGAGGTCCTTCTTATAGTTGGGTACTCTCTGTAGAGTTTCTTTCTCTTATAAAGTCACCAGTCTCAGTCCCATGATAATCCATTAATCTATTAACCCATTAGTCTATTAATCCATAAGTGTATTAATCCATAAGTGTATTAATCCATTCATAAGGACAGAGCCCTAGCATCCTAACCACCTCTTAAAGGCCTCACCTTTCAATACTGCCACATTGGGCGTTATGTTTTAACATAAGTTTCATAGGGGACAAACATTCAAACAATTGTAGTTTATTTTCTACTGCTATACTAGAATACCATAGGCTGGGTAATTTATTTAAAAAGAGATGTATTTGGCTCATAGTTCTGAAAGCTGGGAAGTCCAAGAGCATGGTACTGGCATCTACTCAGCATATGGTGAGGACGTTTTTGCTGCAATAAAATATGGTGAAGGGCAAGAAAGTGTACGTGAGTGGGAGCTCAATTTTAGAACAAAGCCACTCCCATGATAACTCACCCACTCCCATGATAATGGCATTAATCTATTCATGAAAGTGGACCTCCCCCTAAGACCTAATTACTTCTTGAAAGCCCCACCTCATAATACTGTTCCAATGACAAATTTCATCATGAGTTTTGGAGGGGACATTCAAACTATAGCAGTCCTGTTTCTTTGGTCTCTAATATCTACCAGGACCATTTGTTGGCTGTGCTGGTGGTCACCAAATCAAGATGTGGTGCTTTCTGGGTATCCACAGTATGTGCCATGTTGTAAATTTGTATTTCCCTGCATTAATAAATATACTTCAACCAAGAATGTTCTGAGCTCATAACAATAAACAAAGATAAAAACAAAAGCCATGAATGCTTTACTAAAATGTACAATTAATAAAATATCCATTCATTAAATAATAAGATGAGCTTATCTGTCTATTACTATCTGATGATCTTTCAATCTAAACATCAATTTTTCTTTCCACTCACAAAATCTTTAAAGGAATATAGTAATACCAGAAGATAACGCCAGAATCTATGCCACAGAAGGTTAACATAGGCTATAAACCTATGACGTTTCTGTATTTTTTTTGACACCTGGTTTTATTATGTTTCCATGCGTCATAATAATTAACTTCAGTTGCTTGCTTCTGGTTGAGATATTTTGTTTCTTTGCAGCAAGTTAAAATAAAACTCAAGTCATATGTTTTGTGACAATAGCAGGATGTGGGGGAAGATACCTACTCTGTGCATTGAAATGTCAGGCACATTGGGCTAGGAAAATATATTGGTCCTGCAGTGTGTTGTTGATTAAAGATCCCATTATGTGGTCTTCCAAAGCCCTTCTGCTCTGGTTCTCTTCTGAAGCAGGGTGCGTGTAGAGCCTTTTCCAATTAGGCATATTATGTTCCTTTCCAAAGATTCTGGCACATGGTCTGAGAAGGATGTTTTAGACACCAAAGACAGGCACAAGTTATAGGAAAAAGCTCGTGAGTAATTTTTTTACCCCTTCAATTAGTCTTAATTGAAAACTAACAGTGTGTTATAAAATGGAATTTCCACAACGAGTTTTCTTGGCATTAAACAAAAAGGTGTTTTGTGACATTTTACATACTGAGAATTACAGTCCATTTCAAGTCATATTTATTTGTTTTTATCTCATAATCCTCATAGTGATTCCCATTATAGTCCTTTGTTACATATTGACCCTGTAACTTGGTACTTTCTTTTGCTGGAACAAAGCCTGTTTCTTCCAGTCAATTTCGTCACTCTCCCTTATGCACGAGATCCATGCCTCCCTGGATTTACTAATTCCATTTCTTTCTTTGGATTATGTTCTAAGATTTCTAAATTTCTCTTTTTATTATTTTTTAAAAGCCGGCTCTTGTCTGACCTCTTCCCTGAAACCTATCTCAATTTATTTTACTCATGGAGATGTATCTTTGTTCTGAATCCTCAGGAATTTATTGTTTTTATCTCGCATTTAACATTTAATTATACTAGTTTGTGTTGTTTTCCAACTGGTCTCTGTGTTTGTTCTGTATTTTCAACAATCCATTAAGCCCCTAGAGAGCAGATAAAATATTGTATATTGCTTTTGTAAGCTCAATAGCACTTAACATATTGTTCAACATATAGAAATATTCCAATATTAGATAAGTTGAATTGAGCTTTTCTTTCAGGTTTTGAATTTACAAAAATGTTCTCATTGAAATTGTCTAACAAGTAGCTGAAAAAACATTGGTGTAAAAAGTAGATGAATATCAATAAGATGACATTATTTTATTATTATGTCTCATTGAATAATGTTAAGTGCCTGGATATGCGTGGGATTAGAGTAGGCACAAATTATTCAAAAGACAGAATTTCTGCTCTCTAGAAACTTATATTTACATAAACATCACACCTACTGAGCATAAGCCACTTTTAGAAGGGCCAGGATATATAATAAATTATGTTATTTTCCTATATAACATTTGTAGAAAGCCATGAAATGATCTGGCTGGGCAAATATAGTAAACATATTCACGCAATCATTTGTGATAAACTGTCTGTACATATGTTATAGGAAATGCATGCTGGAAAACTCTTAATTGAAACCACTGATTTATGAGAGTAAGTATAAAATGAAGAAATAGAACAGAAGAAAGGCCTTGGAACAAAAATTAAGTCTGGTTTGTAATATATTCAGAATTTATCATTACAAGATCAAATGTATTGATTTGAAAACCAGTGTTTTTCTTTCTTTTTTTTTTTTTGAGATGGAGTCTCGCTCTGTCGCCCAGGCTGGAGTGCAGTGGCGCAATCTCGGCTCACTGCAAGCTCCGCCTCCCGGGTTCAGGCCATTCTCCTGCCTCAGCCTCCGAGTAGCTGGGACTACAGGCGCCCACCACCACGCCCGGCTAATTTTTTGTATTTTTAGTAGAGACGGGGGTTTTTCTTTCTTTTACTGCAAGAATGACAAGTTTTGGTGTTAAATTTATAACAATATTGCTTCATTCCAATACCAATTGCTTGCATATGATTAATATTCACATTGCCTTTTCTGGGTTGTACCTCAAATATTCAATCTGTATTTAGAGGTTTCAGAACACAAGGGATGATGAGAATACAGTTGAGTTATTCTTTTTAATACAGTCCCTCAGAAAATTAAAGTGTAAAAGACAACTTCATCTTCTTCTATCTCTACATTTGTCTCTGGGCACAATCATACAAAGATTGGTTTTGGAAAAAAAGGTTATTGTCTGCTTCAGTGGTTTATGACGTTGCACGCTTTCCAGTATGTCTCCTCAGTATTTTCAGGGAAGGGAGGCTGTTTTATCTCAATATTGAAATGTGTTTTTCAATAGTGAGAAGTAAAAAAGGCGCAAGTGATGAAGTGGAATAACTTACCATGACTTCCTTCAGAAAACTTGTCGAGTGTTTACATTTTTCTCACTGTACTTTGAGACATTTATGTTTTCCCCAGTTAGATTTCAGGATGGTCCCAACTGCCTCAATCACTTAAGGTAGATAAATTCCTTAACTGTAATGGCATCATTCCCCTTTTTGTTCGTTTTCTTCCTTATGCATTAGAAATGATTTTAAGCTTCTGTTCTGTTCCCTTTCTCCTCTCAGTACTTTTATTCCAAATTTATTTTCTTACTTAGTGTACTAATGTCTCTTTAGTCTTTGGAGAGCTAATCAAGGATTAATCAATCTTCTCCACTGAGTCAGACTTAGCTACTTTACATTTTTTTGTGTCTTGTGCAAAGAGTATGAATAATATTGTTCTAGGGAAGACTTAAGTTTAAATGTCTTAACTATTTTGGGTTGAAGGACTTCTTTGAGAATATGAAAATTGCTATAGCTTCTCTGTAATTCCAAGGTGTACAGAAAAATGTTGACATACATTTCACATGCTGCATAGACTCCTCACACTTTCTAGGTCTGTCATAGACACCAGATTAGGAAGGCCCAAGTGATATGATCCCACTACTGGGAATGTATCCAAAGAAAATGAAATCAGTGTGTTAAAGAGGTGTCTGCACTCCCGTATTCATTGCAGTGCTATTCACAACAGTCAAGACACAGAGTCAACCTAAGTGTCCAGTGGATGAATGGATAAAGAAAACGTGGTATATATCCACAACAGAATACTTTTCATCATTCAAACAGAAAAAAATCCTGCCATTTGCAACAACAAGGATGAAACTGGAGAATGTAATATATAAACATTATATTAAGTGAAATAAGCCAGCCACAGAAAGGCAAATATTGCATGATCTCCCTTATATGTGGGATCTACAATAGTTGAACTAACGGAACTAAAGAGAAAAATGGCTATCAGGGGTAGATGGGGAGGGGTCAGTGAGATGTTGGTCACAAGATACAAAATTTCAGTTAGACAGGAGAAGTAAGTTCAAGAGATTTATTGTACAACATGATGACTCTAATAACAATGTATTATATTCTTAAAAACTGCGAAAAGAATATATTTTAAGGTTCTTATCACAAAAAATGAGTATGACATTGGGGCAGGGCGAAGATAGCTGACTAGAAGCAGTGGCAATTGGAGGCTCCCATCAAAAAGAACCATAATAGCATGTGCATCCTGCAGAGGCAACTGAGGTATCCAGGTTCTCTCACCAGAACTGACTAGGCAGCTGGTGTAACCCATGGAAAAGAAGGAAGAAAGGTGTGGTGCAGAAGCTGACCTGAGAGACACACAAGGGAGGGGAGCCTCCAACCCCCAGCCAAGGGAGGTGGTGAGTGAGTGTGCTACCCAGCCTGGGAAACTGTGCTTTTTCTATGGAACTGTGCAACCCATGGATTGGAAGATCCCACTCGTGAACCCATGCCACTGGGGCCTAGGGTCCCAACCCCAGAGGCACACATATTCTCAACAGCATCTGGGCTAGAATCTGCTTAAGGCTGCCAAGTTCCCAGGGGGAGAGGCAATGAGCACTACAGCTGTGGCTGCCTGTTGTCTAAGCCCTTTGAGCTCCTTGGGGGAGGGGCAGCACCCAGAACTGGGACTGATAGCTGCCTAACACGCTAACCTCCCTGGGTGGAAGAAGGGGGGCAGCCATCTCTATAGCTCCAGGCCACCCTTTTCCCCTGCTGGAGCCAGGGAGACTGGATGGCTTAATCCCATGAGGTGTCCCCCACAGGCCAATACACTGGCTGTGGCAGACTGTGGCCAGAGTGCCTCTTCAGGCCTGACCCTGACCCATCCCTCCTCACTGGGTGGGGCCTCCCTGAAGAAACTCCAACAACTCCAGCCAGGGACTCAGGGACAGATTTCTCATCTCCCTGGGCCTGAGTCTCTAGGGAGAAGGGTGGCCTCAGTCTCTGCAGACCAGCAGACTTAGCCTTTCCTCCTGGTAGTTCTGAGGAATCTAGACAGCCCAGATAAGTGGGTTTCCCCCCAGCAAAGCACACTCCCTCCACCAAATCACAGTCAAAGTGCTCTGTTAACTGGGTCCTGTTCCCTGTGCCACCCTGCAGGGTTAAACCCTCCAACAAGGTTTGTCAGACACCGTATCCAGGAATGATCATACTGGCATCAGTTTGAAGCCCCTCGCAGCCAGAGATCCCAGAGGAAGGAGCAGGCACCCATCTTTGTTGTTCTCCAGCCCCCTTGAGTGACATCTTCAGTTGTGAGAGTGAACCAAATAAATAGGGCCTGAAGTGAACCCCCAGCAAACTGCTGCAGCCCTACAGAAGAGGGACCCGACCATTGAAAGAAAAACAGAAAGCAACAACAACAGCATCAATAACATAAAAAGTCCCCACAAAAACCCCATCCAAGGGCCAACAGCCTCAAAGATTGAAATTAGACAAACTCATGAAGATGAGAAAGACTCAACCAAAAAAGCCACTGAAAACCCAGAAGGCCAGAGTGCCTCTTCTCCTCCAAATGATCACAACACCTTTCTAGCAAGGGCGCAGAACTGGATGGAGGATAAGATGCATGAATTGACAGAAGTAGGCTTCAGAAGATGGGTAATAACAAACTCCACCGAGCTAAAGGAGTATGTTCTAACCCAATGCAAAGAAGCTAAAAACCTTGATAAAAGGTTAGAGGAGCTGCTACCTAGAATAACCAATTTAGAGAGGAATGTAAATGACCCGATGGAGCGAAAAACACAGCATGAGAACTTTGTGAAGCATACATAAGTATCAATAGCTGAATTGACCAAGCAGAAAAAAGGGTATCAGAGTTTGAAAACCACCTTGCTGAAATAAGGCATGCAGAAAAGATTAGAGAAAAAAGAATGAAAAGGAACAAACAAAGCCTCCGAGAAATATGGGACTATGTAAAAAGACCAAACCTACCATTGATTAGAATACCTGAAAGAGATTGGGAGAATGGAAATAAGCTGGAAAACACACTTCAGAATATTATCCAGGAGAACTTCTCCAACCTAGCAAGACAGGTCAACATTCAAATTCAGGAAATACAGAGAACACCACTAAGATATTCCATGAAAAGATCAACCCCAAGACACATAATCATCACATTCTCCAACGTCGAAATGAAGGAAAAAATGTTAAGGGCAGCCAGAGAGAAAGGCAAGGTCACCTACAAAGGGAAGCCCCTGAGACTGACAGTGGACTCTCAGCAGAAACCTTACAAGCCAGAAGAGGGTGGGGGCCAATATTCGACATTCTTAAAGAAAAGAATTTTCAATCCAGAATTTCATATCTAGCCAAACTAAGCTTCATAAGTAAAGGAGAAATAAAATTTCCAGACAAGCAAATGCTGAGGAATTTCGTCACCATGAGGCCTGCTTTGCAAGAGCTCCTAAAGGAAGCACTAAATATGGAAAAAAAAAAAAACTGGTACCATCCACTGCAAAAACACACGAAAATATAAAGACCAATGACACTATGAAGATATTGCATCAACTAGTGTGCAAAATAACCAGATAGCATCATGATGACAGGATCAAATTCACCCATAACAATATGAAACTTAAATGTAAATGGGCCAAATGCCCCAATTAAAAGACACAGATGGGCAAATTGGATAAAGAGTTAAGACCCATTGGTATGCTGTATTCAGGGGACCCATCTCACATGCAAAGACATACATAGGCTCAAAATAAAGAGATGGAAGAAAACTTACCAAGCAAATAGAAAGTGAAAAAAAGCAGGGGTTGCAATCCTAGTCTCTGACAAAATACTTTAAACCAACAAAGATCAAAAAAGACAAAGAAGTACATTACATAATGGTAAAGGGATAAATTAGCCAAGAAGAGCTAATTATCCTAAATATATATGCACCCAATACAGGAGCACCCAGACTCATAAAACAAATTATTAGAGGTGTACAAAGAGACTTAGACTCCCACACAATAATAGTGGGAGTCTTTAACACCTCACTGTCAATGTTGGATCAATGAGACAGAAAATTAACAAGGATATTCAGGACTTGAACTCAGCTTCGGATCAAGTGGTCTTAATAGACATCTACAGAACTCTCCACCCCAAATCAACAGAACATACATTCTTCTCAGTGCCACATGGCACATATTCTAAAATTGACCACACAATTAGAAGTAAAACACTCCTCAGCAAATGCAAAAGAACAGAAATCATAACAAACTGCCTCTCAGACCACAGTGCAATCAAATTAGAACTCAGGATGAAGAAACTCACTCAAAACCACATGATTACATGGAAATTGAACAACCTGCTCCTGAATGACTCCTGGGTATATAATGAAATTAAGGCAGAAATCAAGAAGCTCTTTGAAACCAATGAGAACAAAGAGACAATGTACCCGAATCTCTGGGACATCACTAAAGCAGTGTTACAAGGGAAATTTATAATACTAAATGTCCACATTGAAAAGCTAGAAAGGTCTCAAATTGACATTCTAACATCACAACTAAAAGAACTAGAGAACCAAACACCAACAAATCCAAAAGCCAGCAGAAGACAAGAAATAACTAAGATCAGTGCAGAATTGAAGGAGACAGAGACACAACACCCCACCACCCCTGGCCAAACAAATTAATCCAGGAGCTGGTTTTTGAAAAAATTAACAAAATAGATAAACCAATAGCTAGACTAATAAAGAAGAAAAGAGAGAAGAATCAAAAAGAGACAATAAAAAAAGATAAAGGGGATATCACCACAGACCCCACGGAAATAAAAACTACCATCAGAGAATACTATAAACACCTCTATGCAAATAAACTAGAAAATCTAGAAGAACTGGATAAATGCCTGGACACATACACCCTCCCAAGACTAAACCAGCAAGAAGTCAAATCCCTGAATAGACCAATAGCAAGTTCTGAAATGAAGCAGCAATTAACAGCCTAACAAACAAAAAAAGCCCAGGACCAGATGGATTCACAGCCAAATTCTACAAGAGGTACAAAGAGGAGCTGGTACCATTCCTTCTGAAACTATTCCAAACAATTGAAAAGGAAGGACTCCTACCTAACTCATTTTATAAGGCCAGCATCATCCTGATACCAAAATGTGGCAGACACACAACAAAAATAGAAAACTTCAGGCCAACATTGATGCGAAAATCCTCAATAAAGTACTGGCAAACTGAATCCAGCAGCACATCCAAAAACTTATCCACCATGATCAAGTCAGCTTCATCCCTGGGATGCAAGGCTGGGTCAACATATGCAAATCAATAAATGTAATCCATCACATAAACAGAACCAAATACAAAAACCATATGATTATCTCAATAGAGGCAGTAAAGCCCTTTGATAAAATTCAACATCCCTTTATGTTAAGAACTCTCAATAAACAGTTTGGTATTTGTGGAACATATCTCAAAATAATAAGAGCTATTTATGACAAATGCACAGCTAATATCATATTGAATGGGCAAAAGCTGGAAACATTCCCTTTGAAAGCTGATGCAAGACAAGAATGCCTTCTCTCACTACTCCTATTCAACATAGTATTGGAAGTTCTGGCCAGGGCAATCAGGCAAGATAAAGTAATAAAGGGTATTCAAATAGAAAGAAAGGATGTCAAGTTGTCTCCGTTTGCAGACAACGTGATTCTTTATTTAGAAAACCCCATAATCTCAGCCCCAAAACTCCTTAAACTGATAAGCAACTTCAGCAAAGTCTCAGGATACAAAATCATTGTGCAAAAATCACAAGCATTCCTATATAGCAACAATAGACAAGCAGAGAGCCAAATCATAAATGAACTCCCATTCACAATTCCTACAAAGAGAATAAAATACCTAGGAAGACACCTAAGAAGGGATGTGAAGGACTTCTTCAAGGAGAACTACAAACCTCTGCTCAAGGAAGTAAGAGAGGACACAAAAAAATTGAAAAACATTTCATCCTTATGGATAGGAAGAAACAATATCATGAAAATGGCCATACTGCCCAAAGTAATTTACAGATTCAATGCTATTCCCATCAAACTACCATTGACATTCTTCACAGAATTAGAAAAAACTACTTTAAATTTCTTATGGAAGCAAAGAAGAGCCCCTATAGCCAAGACAATTCTAAGCAAAAAGAACAAAGCCAGAGGCATCACGTGAGCTGACTTCAAACTAAACAACAAGGCTACAGTAGCAAAAACAGCATGGTTCTGGTACCAAAACAGACATATAGATCTATGGAACAGAACAGAGACACAAGAAATAACAAGACATATCTAAAACCATGTGATCTTCAACAACCTGACAAAAATAAGCAATATCAAAAGGATTTCCTATTCAATAAATGGTTCTGGGAAAACTGGCTAGCCATATGCAGAAAATAGAAACTGGACCCCTCCCTTACATTTTATACAAAAATTAGCTCAAGATGAATTAAAGACTTAAATGGAAAACCCAAAACCATAAAACTCCTAGAAGAAAACCTAGGCAATACCATTCAGGACATAGGCATGGGCAAGGACTTCGTGACTAAAATGCCAAAAACAATTGCAACAAAAGCCAAAATTGACAAATGGAATCTACTTAAACTAAAGAGCTTCTGCACAGCAAAAGAAACTATCATCAGACTGAACAGGCAACCTACAGAATGGGAGAAAATTTTTTCAATCTACCCATCTGACAAAGGACTAATATCCAGAATCTGCAAGGAACTTAAACGAATTTACAAGAAAAAAACAACGCCATCAAAAAGTGAGCAAAGGATATGAAAAGACACTTTTCAAAAGAAGACATCGTGCAGCCAACAAACATGAAAAAAAGCTCAACATCACTGATCATTAGAGAAATCCAAACCAAAACCACAATGAGATACCATCTCACGCCAGTCAGAATGGCGATTATTAGAAAGTCAGGAAACAATAGATGCTGGCGAGGCTGTGGAGAAATAGGAACAGTTTTATACTGTTGGTAGGAGTGTAAATTGGTTCTACTATTGTGGAAGACAGTGTGGCGATTCCTCAAGGATCTAGAACCAGAAATACCATTTGAGCCAGCAATCCCATTACTGAATATATACCCAAAAGAATATAAATCATTCTACTATAAAGACACATGCACACATATGTTTAGTGCAGCACTATTCACAATAGCAAAGACGTGAAACCAACCCAAATGCCCATCAATGATAGACTGGATAAAGAAAATGTGGTATATACACACCATGGAATACTATGCAGCCATAAAAAGGAATAAGATCATGTCCTTTGCAGGCACATGGATGAAGCTGGAAGCCATCATCCTCAGCAAAGTAACACTGGAACAAAAAGCCAAACATCATACGTCCTCCCTCATAAGTGGGAGTTAAATAATGAGAACATATGGACACAGGGAGGGGAACAAGACATGCTGGGGCCTGTTGCGGGGGTGCAGGGCAAGGGGAGGGAACCTAGATGATGGGTCAATAGGTACAGCAAACTACCATGGCACACGTAGACCTACATAACAAACCTACATGTTCTGCACGTGTATCCCAGAACTTAAAATAAAAAATAAAATAAGATCATGTACATTAAAAAAATGATAAGTATGCCAGGTAATACATATGCTAATTAGCTCAACTGCGTCATTCCACAATGTATACATATTTCTAAAACAAAATGCTGTGCATAATAAATATATATAATTTCAATTTGTTAATTAAAAAATAGATCAATGTTAAAAACAAAACAAAACACAAAGAAACCCCACATGGCCTTAGGCCATGAAGGGCTCTATTTCTTTCTTGTGATAGATTTTAACTCTAAAATGGCCATGTGGCTAGGTAGGTAGTTGGTTAAGATAAGCAGGAAGAAATGAATTCCATATCAATAGCTTTGTGTTTGTGATGAAATAAGAACAGCAGCCTCTAGGGAATGTGGTGGATTAGTCACATAAAAGAGTTTTCATGTTTTTGTGTTTCTAGTGTGGATTATTTCAGTGAAAACAAAGAATCTGAAGAACACATACCTATTCCGTAGCAGCATGCTGTAGCAAACATCTGTTCAATATATTTAAAAACTGAAGTCTCACTGGAATTAATTTGATAAATGAGAAGAAAAGTGATGTTAGGTTTCTGTTAAATATCATGGTAAAATTATTGACTCAGGAAAAAACTAATGTAAGGTCTTGAAATATATTTATTCATATAACAAAATTAACTCACAAGGTAATTTGCATTTCAGAAAATTCTCATCCAGAGAGCAGTCATTGAAAGTGGGCTTATAAGATCTCTCAGAGTAGAGAGCCGTCTGTCTGAGAGAACATGCCCTTGAAGAAAGAGCACTAGGCTGGATGAGGAGTCAGGACGTATGTTGACTCTGACTGGTGCTATCAACATAGGATGACTCGTGCTGGCTCACCCAGGGTTTTCCCAGTATTTGCACTGAGAACTGTCTTCTTCTCTCCCATTGCTTATCCTTTTCCCCATCCCACTACCTCCAAGTCCTGGGTCAACCAGTGTAGTGGGTCAGCAGTTAGGTGCATGATCTTGAATCAGACACTCAATTTACCAGAGTTTCGGGTTCCTCGTGTAAAGCAAAGAGGATGGATTAGATGTTGATATAGTTTGGCTGTGTCCCTACCTAAATCTTATCTTGAATTGTAGTTCTCTTAATCCCTGCATGTTGTGGGAGGGACCAGGTGGAGGTAATTGAATCATGGGGGTGGTTTCCCCCATGCTGTTCTCGTGATAATTGAGTTTCATAAGATTTGATGGTTTCATGAGCCTCTGGCATTTCCCCTGCTTGCGCTCATTTCTCTCTCCTGCTGCCCTGTGAAGAGGTGTCTTCTGCCATGATTGTAAGTATCCTGAGGTTTCCCCAGTCATGGGGAACTGTGAGTCAATTAAACCTCTTTTCTTTTCTTTTTTTTTTTTTTGAGACGGAGTCTTGCTCTGTTACCCAGGCTCTGGAGTGCAGTGGCCTGATCTCTGCTCACTGCAAGCTCTGCCTCCCGGGTTCATGTCATTCTCCTGCCTCAGCCTCCCAGGTAGCTGGGACTACAGGTGCCCGCCACCAAGCCTGGCTAATTTTGTTTTTGTATTTTTAGTAGAGTCGGGGTTTCACCATGTTAGCCAGGATGGTCTGGATCTCCTGACCTCGTGATCCGCCCCCCTCGGCCTCCCAAAGTGCTGGGATTATAGGCGTGAGCCACCGCACCCGGCCTAAACCTCTTTTTTTTATAAATTACCCAATCTTGGGTATTTCTTCATAGCAACATGAGAATGGACTAATATAGATGTCTGAAACTCCTTGCAGGTCTAACATAAGATTTTATCTCAAAGTCATGATCTTTCTTGTTCTTATTTAATTTTAATTTTTTTTGAGATAAAGTCTCACTCTATTGCCCAGGCCAGAATGCAGTGGCGTGATCTCAGCTCACTACAACCTCTGCCTCCCAGGATCAAGCAATTCTCCCACCTCAGCCTCCCAAGTAGGTGGGACTACGGGCACACGCTACCACGCTCGGCTGATTTTTGTATATATATATTTTTTAGTAGAGATGGGGTTTCACCATGTTGGCCAGGCTGGTTTTGAACCCCTGACCTCAAGTGATCTGCTTGTCTTGGCCTCCAAAAGTGCTGGGATTATAGGTGTGAGCCACCATGTCTGGCCCATTATCTTTCTTTTCCATTAATCTATCTGCTTTCTCCTTCAGATAACCATGAAAATCTTAGAGATTAAGCCCTCCTTTGTCTTTGTATTCTATTTTTTAATTTATACCAAATCAATTCAGCACCAGGATTTCCTTCAGAGAATCAAGCATTACTCTCACAGATTGGCAATTGAGATAAGATAAAGAATTCAGTTAGCATGTTTGTAGAAAATGCAACAAAATCTATTGTTCACTATAACCTATGCAATCTGCTAGTACAAACTCCAAAATTGCCCACATACTCTGAATTGAGAGAATAGGAAGAGGAGTTGAAAAAAGAAGCTTTCACAGACAGCAGAGAACTGGGTAGGTTTCTCAAGTTTGTTTAGTGTTAAGCTTTTTTTAAAGCTTTGTTGAGATGTAATTCAAGTTATCGTGTAATTTACCAATTGAACGTGTACAAGTCAATGTTTTCCTGTGTATTCAAAGACATATGCAACCATCAACACAATTTAAAAACTTTTTCATCACTTCCAAAAAAAAAAAAACCCTTTATCTTTCCGCTATCACCTCCCAATCCTCCTATCCTTCCATATACTCAGCTTTAAGTAACCATGGTTAGTAAAGTACTAACCGTGTATTAATGCTTTACGTTCTTATTGCTGAATAATATTCCAAGGTATGGACTTACCACATTCATTTATCCTTTCATTAGTTGATGAACATGTGCATTGTTTCCACTTTTTGGCTCTTAAGAATAATGCTTACATAAACATCCATGTCCAAGCTTCTGTGTGGACACATGCTTTCATTTCTCTTAGGTATATATCTGGAAGTGAAATTCTGGGTTATGTGGTAATTCTGTTTAACTACTTGAGGAACTTTCAAACTGTTTTCCAAAGTGGTCACGCCAATTTACATTCCCATATTCTCATACGTGTATGAAGGCTCTTATTGCTCCACATCTTTGCCAACACTTGTTTTTAACCAAACTTTGTAATTCTAGCCATCCTGGTAGGTGTGAAGTGGTATCTCATTGTGATTTTTATTTATATTTCCATGACAACCAATAATTTTGATAATTTCTTATGTGCTTATGGGCCATTTATATATCTTCTTTGCTAAAACACCTATTCATAGCCTATACCCATTTTAAATTGGTTAATTTGTCTTTTATTCTCAAGTTGTAAGAATTCTTTATATATTGTAGATATAAATCTCTTATGTGTAAATTTTGAAAATTTTCTCCCACACTGTGGGTTATCTTTTTACTTTCTTGATAGTGTCCTGATCTTCTTCCTGATCTTAGGGGAAAAGCATCCAGTCTTTCACCATTAAGTATGATGCTAGCTGAGGGTATTTCTAGACAACTTTTATTTGGTTGAGGAAGTTCCCTTATTTGTCTAGTTTGTTGGGTGTTTTTATCATTAAAGGGTATTAGATTTTGTCAAATACTTTTTATGCATCTATTGAAAAAAAATCTTGCGGTTTTAATTTTTTATTCTATTTGTATTTTATTGATATGGTATATTACATTACTTGATTTTCAAATGTTAATTCAATCTTGGATTCCTGGGATAAATCCCACTGGGTCATGATATAATTTGTATTATACGTTGCTGGATTTAGTTTACGATTTTGTTGAGAATTTTTGCATCCAAATTTATAAGAAATATTGGTCTATGGTTTTCTTTTCTTATCTGGCTTTGGCATCAGGATTACACTTTCCTAAAAAAAAGAGTTATGAAGTGTATTCTTCTCAACTATTTTTTGAAGAGTTCGTGAAGAATTGGTATTAATGCATGGTTAAATGTTTGGCAGAATTTATCGGTAAAGCCATCTGGACCTGGAGTTTTGTTGTGTGAATAGCTTTGTATTATAAATTCAATCTCTTTACTTGTTATAGATGTATTCAGAATGTGTATTTCTTCTTGAGTCAGTTTTGGTAGCCTGTGCTTTTCTAGGAACTTGTCCCTTTTATTGGTATACAATTGTTCATAGTATTTGTTTATTATTCTTTCTATTTCTGCAAAGTTATTATTAATTTCTTCTCTTTCATTTCTGATTCTAGTAATTTGAAATATTAGTATTATGTAATTTTTTGTTGGTCAATCTAGTTAAAAGTTTGTCAATTTTGTTGATTTTCATTATTTGTTTATTATTTTTCTCTATTTTCTCTATGTTATTTATTTCCATGCTTATCTTTAGTTTTCCCTTCCTTCTTCCTGCTTTAGGTTTAGATTTCTCTTCTTTTTCTAATGTCTTAAGGTTGTTTGAAGATTAGGTTATTTATTCGAGATCTTTATTCTTTTTTAATATAGGTATTTACAACTGTAGGTGTTTCTGTAAGAACTTATTCAGCTAAATTCTATGGTTTTGGTATGTTGTATTTTCATTTTATTTATCTCAAAATATTTTCTAATTTCCTCTTTGATCTTTTTTTTAACCCATTATTTGTTGAGAAGCAAATTTCTGTGTTACTGATTCCTAATTTCATTCCATTGTGGTCAGAGAATATGCTTTGATTTCAGCCCTTTAAAATGTAGCAAGATTCATTTTATGGCCTAGTGTATGTTCTCTCCTGAGGAATGTTCCATGTGTATGTTAGAGGAATACATATTCTCCCTGATTGGTGGAGTATTTTATACAGAAATGTCTGTTATGTCTTGTTAGTTTGTAGTGTTATTGAAGTCTTCTATTTCCTTGTTGATCCTCTGTCTATTTGTTCTATCCATTGAAAGTGGAATATGGAAATATCCAACTATTCTTGTTGTGGTATTTAATTTTTAATTTGGAAGACAAGTTCATTCTACTTCATTCATTGGACCTGAGTCTGAAGAATTTTGGATATTTCCAAAACAAAATACATGTCCCATGTCTACATTATATTAAAGACGTGTTAGTTATCTTTTATCATAGTTTACACTGAATTAATATACTAAACCTGAATGAATGAAGGTTCATTTCAATATTCCAAGGAGCAATTGCAAGCAGGGGCATATGCAGAGCTGAATCATTACACAGAATTTTTGAAACAATACTCTTTCCAACTACATTTATTATGAAAGTTTAGTATGGCAGCTACACTGGACATCATGCTGGATCTGGAACCTAACCACCATTCGCAGTAATGTTTCTGTTGCAATTTGTATCCAAGTTCAAAACACTAATCTACATACTTTTAAAACACAATTAGCTCAAACACTTGAGTCTGCCTGGACTTTGAGTTCCTGCCAGATTAAATGTTTAACTTTTGTGGCCCCAAATCTCATAAAACAACAAGGCTTTCTTGAAGCCCTTTCATACTTGCTATTGCTATGCATACAATATATTTCAAAACAGTTCAGATGTTAGAGAGGAAGTGAGCGGCACCACAGGGAAGGAGAGTTCATGTCATGATAGCAAACAAATAGTACATTTTAATCATATGATGTCGTGGGCTTCTCAGACTACAGCTAGTATTTGATGTCTTATTACTTTATGTTGTTGCTTGGGGATACCAAAGATTGAGGCAGTTTCTCTCCCAAGGATTAAAGCTGAGTGAACTTATTTTGGGAACTAATACTTTGATAAAAAAAATAGATGTCATACTGACCAGTGAGTGATTATTGCATTCAGTGTAGACTATAGATTTAAAGATTATGACAGTTGATACTTTATCAACAATAAAATTCATTTATATTTTATGTCCAATTTATGGTGCTTTTATAATCATAGCAACCATCAGACAGACAGGGCTGGGCATGAATTACCTTAAATGGGGTTTGGGAGAGGGCAGTAGTAACATGTACAGTGCTATTGTACTAGCATAGACTTCCGTGTCTGGCTCTGCCTCCCGGTCTGTCCTTGTTATATTACCTTTATGTTTCCAGGATGTCCTTGGTGACAGCAAGCGTGGCTGGATGTGAACTGAGGGGGCAGCAGGATTTTCTTTTTTTTTTGCTCTAACCTTTGTGAGATCTAGCTGAGTGCCTGAGGCAGAGGAAATTTGTTCTCTGGAAGGAGGTGGTGTGGTTGGAAATATGTGGGATGGGTGTTAACAACATCTAGTTTCTTTCCTGCCAGTTGCCCTGCGTCTTTCTCATAAGCTTTTCTAAGACATCTCTGTGCTTCTATTAATAAATTTTCCTTTGTTGAGCATTAAGGGAACTTAAAAATCAGTTAAACTGTGCAAACAAAAGTTAGCTCTATGATCAAGTCCTACAATACCCTAAAGACAGAGCTGCGAGGAGAATGCAGGTATCCACAATCCAACCTGTCCTTCCAGTAGCCCCTGGTAGACCAATTCATCCCTCTTTTGTGGCATCTACCCTCTGTTTTGTAAGGCTAGAAGGTTCCATGATGATTAAAAATATGTTCTGAGACATTCTCCTTTTTTATTTTAAACACACAAACCCTTTCGTTAGCCACCGAAATGTTTTTTTCTCTGAGACACATGTCTGGCCTCCTTCTGATTTTTTGAAAGTCTTCCCTCAAATTCTCCTTCTCTTCATGTCGTGGCCTTTCTGCCTTTCAGCTGGAATCCATCCTCTTATCCGTGGCACATATTAGATAGTGGTGTGTAAGTGGGACAATAAATTTATGTGGCATGGAATCTAATTTTGTAGACTTCATATTTTTGCTTAGGAGCTACTTAAGTTACATTCTGTTGTTTGTCCACAAAAAAAGTCAATGCCAAGAGAAATGTGATGTACAGCCCTGTTGCATGTTGAATAGCTTACTGGGGTCATTGTAGTCCTCACACCTGTCTGCAGTGAAGCTGGCAGTCCCAGGAATGTGGTTTCTCCTGGAAAGTCAGAAAAAAGTAGTGTGCTCCCCAGATCTTGTCCACTTACCCTTTAACTTTCTGTGGACATCTAAGTTTGTTGTAATCCTACTCACTTGAAATATTCATCACTGGAAATTCCTAACTTGAAGTCATGCATTACTCTGTTTAAGGATCCAAGGAAACATCATTTTAAGACACATTATTATTGAGAATGAATCTTATGTTGACAAAGTTAGAGCAACCTCCTGAGAGGGTTTACAATCACAATGACCTTTTCGGTTCTCCCCATGAGGTCACCAACTGATGGAAAAACAAAAAGAAACTAGTTTCTTTGACTAGTTTCTGTTTGGAATGCTTTCAGACAAGGCAGAAAAAGGGAAATTTAGGAATTAAACATAATTTACAAGCAATAAGGAAATTCCTACTGATAATTTCCCTAGGGCATACTCAGGGATCCCAGGTAAACAGAAAAGGGATTTTTTTAAAAGTGAATTTCAAAAGGATTTAATCAGAATGAAGTCCCAGAATGGAATAGGGAGGGAAAATGATGTTATACAGAAGAATGATATTCTTTTTTTTAAAAGGGTCATAGAGAATACAAGAAGAGGTAGCAGTAGGGGCTCTGATAAGCTTATAGAACTTATGTGGCTTTTAGTTTTATCCTGTTAGTTGATGCTGACCTCTGCTAGGAGACTGAATCACTGGAGTTAGGTTAGGCCTATGTTGTCCAATACGGTAGCCACTAGTCACATGTGGCTACTGGAGCACTTGATATGTGGCTAGTCTAAATTGAGATGTACTGTAAGTGTGAAATAGTCACTGTATTTTAGTATGAAAATTTAGTGTGAAAAAAGACTTAGTATAATAAAAGAGTGCAACAAACTAATTGATAATTCTAAAAAATTGACTACATGTTGGAACAATATTTTGAACATATTAGGTTAAGTAAAATATATTATTGAAGTTAATGTCACTTATTTCTTTTTTACCTTTTTTACTAGAAATTTAAAAATTATACACATGGTGGCCGGGCGTGATCCCCGCATGGCTGGGATCACGCCTGTAATCCCAGCACTTTGGGAGGCCTAGACGGGCGGATCACAAGGTCAGGAGCTCGAGACCATCCTGGCTAACACAGTGAAACCCTGTCTCTACTAAAAATACAAAAAATTAGCCAGGCGTGGTGGCATGTGCCTGCATTCCCAGCTACTTGGGAGGCTGAGGCAGGAGAATCACTTGAACCCGGGAGGCAGAGGTTGCAGTCAGCCAAGATTGCGCCACTGCACTCCAGCCTGGGTGACAAAGTGAGACTCCGTCTCAAAATATATATATATATATATACACACACACACATATATACAGACACACACACGATTTGCACTTGTGGCCCACATTAGCAAGACTCTGTATCAAAAAACACTATATATATATATGTATCTATACACACACACACACACACACACAGTTTGCACTTGTGGCCCACATTATATTTTTATTGGATGGTGCTGATTTAGGCACTGCAGAGCTGGGCCTTTTGGGGAAGATTTGTTAGCTGTCTGGGCTTCAGTATGCATGTCTCTCAAAGGCAGGAGACAAAGGTGATGACCTGCACCTGCTTTTTGTAGACTTGGATTTTGTTTTCTTAATTTCTAAACCTGAGTCCTTGCTCCAATAGATGTTTAAGCCTTGGAAAACTATTTATTATGAACAGCTACCTAGGTTTCCACAACAATAGCCTATTTTCAAATAATCTCTAAGTATAGCTCCTTCCTTATGACAAGTAAATAGAAAAATGTAACTGATATTCTGGGGAACCTATGGGTGGAGAGTACAGGACAGCGGTTAAAGAGTGAGTCAGGGCCAGGGCTAGCATTAGCATCTCTGTGACTCACAGTTGCACTCTAACCACTAGATGATTTTCATCTTGAGAAATACTGAGTGTGATGGCCCTTTCACACCAGGAAATACTGAAAATTGCTGAATCGGTGTTTGTCAAGCTGATAATTTGACTAATAAAAGCTAGGTGGGTGCAGTGAAATGGGTGGGTTCCAGCCTGCAGCATTGGGCTATCTGTGTATGAGCTACCGTAGGGTTACATCACTGGTTTGACTCAAGAAAGAGTATAAGGGGAATGCAGTGATATTACCTGTTTAGTGAAACATGAAGGAACTCCCACTGCAGAAGTGAAAATGTTACTTCCTACTTTTACCAGTAATTTCAAATGTAAACATTTAATTTAGAGAAATACTAAGAATAAGCTTATGATAACTTCTACAAGGCTGAAGCCTAGCACAATTGGGTGAAAGTTAGAAGAATTTACATAGATTCACTGGCATGTCAAAAGGTATTTGTGCAGGTGTGTTGTCACCTGACCAAGGTGTCCACACCTGTGCTGTAGGTATATTTAAGATTTTGAAGATTATATTTGAAAAATATTTAGCTTTGTTCTCATAATCCTTTACACGATTTTCTTGTGGTGATGACCACAAGGTTTTACTGTTGTGTGTCAACATCTGTGTCTCCACAGATGTTGACTCTGAACTTCTCAAGGTAAGGGACTGCATGTTTTTCCTTCAGTTTCTCTGATACTGATCTGCTACATCGACAGTGGTTAATAAAGGTTTGATGAATTGAGTGGGTCTCCTTCATTAGGTGTATGAGGCAGAAAGAGGAAAAGAGAACTCGTGATGTACAGGAGCTTCTTCTTAAAGGGACTAGTGGCTAGGGAATCTAACTCCATAATCTGTCATTTCCAAATACCTGCCTGTTCTTTGAGTTCAAAAAAGTGGAAAGGAGGAGGCCTTTAAACTTTTGGATATAGAAACCTCAGTGTGGAATTAAGCTTGAGGTAGATGGTTGAGAACTAAAATGTTATGCGTAAGACATTAACGGGATTGACGTGTGACAGGCTGCAGCTAGGAACCAGAGGAAAGGAACCAGAGAGGCGGAAGAGGTGTTATGGGGCTGAGTGGGGAACAAACCAGCGAGAAGTTATTCATGGCAGGAAATGGCTAGTACTTTTTCAAACAGTGAGTCTGAGGTTTCTTTTTAAGTTTTTGTATTGCTTCTATTATAATCTCAGAAAAAATCCATTGCCTTCAAAGTGCTTAAATTTCCAGGTGGGAAAGGAGCCTGCGTGTGTGTGTGTGTGTGTGTGTGCGCACATGCCCATGCCTGTTGCGGGGTAGCAGGTAAGGGTGGAAAACAAAACATGGTTTTTATCCCCCAAATTACTCTTTCTTATTAGGGAAAAGGGATAAAGAATGAAAGTTTTCCTTTGGGTTATATCTAAGAACTGGATAAAGCTCTGGGGATTTCCTAAGGAATAATTTCTTAAGTAATTTTTCAAAAAAAGTCAGTTTTTCATTTTAACTGGTCTGCTGATTTTTGGGGGAACAACAGTACAATTTGCAATTTGATGCCTACATATTTATAGGGGAGTCCTGTCCTGTCTATCTCAATGTTGAACCCAAATTGTGCTCCACGTATGCTTGCTCTCCACTCAGGGCCAATACCCCACTGACCAGTCATGGAGGACAAAGGTTCTGCTGGTATCAGAAACTCTTATCTCCAGAGAATGACCTACGGGATATTATGGATGTGGACCTAATTGGAATGAACAAAAGCAAACTAGCTGTCATTGAAATAAGAAGTGGTGCCAGACAATACAAAATTATTCACAGGTTTCAACAGTTAGGGTGCTTCAAAAATGCCTCACTCTCAGCAAACTATCACAAGGAAAAAAAAAACAAACACCGCATGTTCTCATTCATAGGTGGGAATTGAACAATGAGAATACTTGGACACAGGAAGGGGAACATCACACAGCGGGGCCTGTTGTGGGGTGGGGGCGGGGGAGGGATAGCATTAGGAGATATACCTAATGTAAATGACGAGTTAATGGGTGCAGCAAACCAACATGGCACCTGTATACATATGTAAGAAACCTGCATGTTGTGCACATGTACCCTAGGACTTAAAGTATAATAAAAAAAAAAATGCCTCACTCTTGCAGCTGCATGTTTCTTTATAAATCATAGTAGGATTTTTTAAAATTCGTGTTTTCTTATCTAATTTCTTTCCAAAGAAAACTAAGTCATTTCAGACAAAGATAATTATGTTTTATTTTAAATATTATATAATGATGACAATTATATGGGTGTGTTTCTATCTTCACTCTCTGTTTTATTTGGAATTAGGTTTACATTAGGAATTACATAAAACTCAAGTAGCAGTGGCTTACATAAATAGGAATTTATTTGTGTTATAAACACACACACACACACACACACACACAATCTGGGGGTAGGTAATTCAGGGATGTCATTAGGGCTTCAGGCTGATTCTTTCTATTCCTGTCTTCAAAATGTAAAATTGGACCTCTCATTTGCCACCTCATGGTCACAGCTAGCTGCGGAACCCCCAGACTCCTGTACATTATTGGGGCATTTGAAAATGGATAAAGAGTAAAGGGCCAAAGAGGAATGCCAGTTAAGTCTCTATCCTAAAAGACTTTCCCTAAATCTCCACTCAACAATGTCTGTTTATATCTCATTATTAGCTCTTACACGCCAGCCTCTATCACATGCATATTGCTGTCCCAGATAAAACTGGGCTTCTCTTACCAAGGAATAAGGAGACTTTTTCTTGGTCACCAGGAGCATTTGCTACTCTTCCACGCTTCCTCCTCAAACATGAAATATTTGTAGACCTGTAGGATATTTATAGTTATAAAAACCTTAGAGATAACACAAACCAACATTGCCTTCTCATTTTACAGATGAGGGTACTGAAGACCAGAAATATTAGTTGAATTTTCCACTTGAAGAAGAGAGGAATGGAAAGCTCAATTCTTACATCACTCATAATGGGTATTAAATTTAGTGCTTTATTGTGTATGCTAGAGTGTAAATTACCTGAATTACTTAAATGTATATTGCATTTATTTCTTGAATGTGTTATATTTTGCATTTTAAAATTTTGTATCTTTTATTTGTTACTTGAATTTATTGTATACTGTATTTGTGTATTCACTTACTATGCTTATTGTTTTGTATTTCTTTATTATATATGTATTGTATTATTTATTATAATTGTATTTACTACTTTAAGTTGGTTGCATTTATATGAATTAATTGTATTTTGCATTTATTGTATATTATACTTTTTACTTAAATTTACTGTATAATGTTTTATTTTATATGTTAGAGTGTGAAGAACTGCCAAGTTTATTTTTGTTCCTCCCTCAGTAAATACCAAAAAAATCCACTGTAGAGACCTCTTTAAATATTATTTGAATTCATTATGTCATGAATATCATCAGTGAAAAGGGAGGAGGAAGAAAACTTATAGATAAAAGGAATCAATTTGAAAAGTAGAAAAAGTAGTGTAATGCCAAAAACAGTAATCAATCAGAAAACACACTTTGATGTGTAGGAGTATATCAATGAGGGAACCAAACTTTCACTTATACCACAAAGTGCTTCATAAAAACCCTGATGAATGGAGGGCAGAATGGAGAGGAGTGATGTGAATACCTCTGTGACATCTTTGCTGCTTGAGACTGCTGGTTGGGTGCCATTGTGGTAGATGTGTATGTTGAACCAACTTCTTCCAGGCTTTATATGCTGTTTACTCTCCAAATTTCTTAATTCTATTAGTGGACCATTGCTATAGAGTGTCCCAGTTTCCTTTCTTTTCTCTATAACTTTCAGCAGTAAGGGGAATGACTAGAAATTCCCCACACAGCAAGAGCTGTTCTAGCTTTCCTTTCAGAAAGTGAGTTTCATTTGAAAAGGTCTCATTAGGCTGAGTTTGTCCTAGTCTTCACTTTTTGTGTCTATTTTCCTAGGGGTACTTTCTGACATATATCATGGGAATTAAGGTTCATAGTTTACAATCTCCAAGAAGACCTCTTTCTTTGACTTTCCAATTTCCCTACAACCCATTTTGCACAGGCTCAGGGGTCACACATTCTAAATATTTCTTAGAACACAGTTTTTGAATACATATTTTAGATTTTTAGCATTGATTTCATGCTACCTGTACTTAAAGCTTCTCATCTGGACAAAGGCTGTGCTTTTTAATCACTTAATTATGTCACATTGAAAGGCATCTTTAAGTGAAATAATGAAATTTCCTTCTTCCTTTAGGAGAAGAGAATGTGTCTCTCACTTAACACATTACTAAGTATTTTACTATCCCAACACTATAGAAATAAGAGTTTGGTAAACTACCACCTTGAAAATTGCCAAAAGTTGAGTTACCTAAAGAGAACCTGGGGAAGTTGACAGTTACCACCCTGGGTCAAGCTGGGCTTAATTGACTTGGTTTAAGTGATGCCAATTACCTCCAATTCTTGAGTGAGCTGTGTTGGAAGTAACCACTAGTGGAAAAAAGAGACAGCCCAAAAGGGAAGGTAGCCTTCAAAATAGGAAGAGACTTGGTGAGTAGACAGACTTTGAGAAGTGTGGCATCTGCTATCAAGGGTAAATGTCAGTAGACAAAATAGTTTAATTTTCCTAAAAGATATCAGTCAACACCTGCCCTAGTACTTGTCTCAGGAAATAAGCATGACAAGGTACTCCAGGGGTCCAGTAATAGTGATCTTCAAGGGAGAGAAAAGGGGTAATTCTATGGTATTCACAATTCAGAGAGAGAATCTTTGGGGGTAAAAGTAAGAATAGGATTTGCAGAGGGCAAAGTGGATCGGAGTCAGAAATGATGGTCTTGGTGGTTAAATTAGGAAACAGAATTAAGGAGGCTTTGAGGCCCCAACTGGACCCTGAAAAATGATTTTCTTCAGTTTACAGACCAATTATGTTTCACAACTGGGTCTCTTATTGTATCCCTGTGCTTTATTCTCTCCCTCTTCTTCTGCTACACACTTCATTTATTATTAAAGTTTCCTTTAGAATCTTAACTCAGAAGAAATCAAGATGTATATATATTTGGGATGATACATAGAGAGGGTTGCATGGGCTTGTGTTTATGAGTTTATGTTTGGAAATGGAGGTGGAGAAATGTCAGTGGACCAGGAAGAAAAGTAATGCAGCAGCATAAAGCAACTGGAAATACACAAAAAAGAGAGAATTACGTGTTTCAAAAAATTACACTCCATTGTTGGGCAGCTCTGATGGTGAGAAAGATTCTCAAGTTGTTTCCACTCATTAAGTTTTGCCTCCAGGAGCAATAAAAATCGATCAAATTTATCTCCAGCAGAACAACTTCTCCGAGTGGAAGCTAAGATTATATTTGTCAGAATTCTAAGGGAACAAATAATGTGTTCCCAAAACAAATAAATGTATAGTAAAAATTATTGATGATAGTAAGTAAGCATACCCTTAATAGTTTTGTTAATCAAATCACATACTGTAAACATTTCCAAGTAATGCCTTTTAAATAATTTTAGCATTAAGTAATTAGCTTAACGGTGCATTCATGAACAGTTGTTAGTCCTGCTGAATGTCTTTTTTCTGGCTTTGAAACTCAAAAGGATGAAGCAGCATTAAATGGAAGCTTCTGCAATTCTAAGTGCTAGAGTCTCTTGGACCCGTATTTAACTTCAATAATTTTGCCTTATTTCAGGCATCCTTTTTCAAGAAGAATTCTTCTACTGTGGGGTGGAGTGGAGGTTGGAAGTTAAACTCAACCAATACAGGGAACAAACCAACAAACTACAATAAAAATCAAAAGAAAATATTTACCTCTGAGCAAAGGACACACACACACACAGCATGCATGCGTGCACACAGCCATGCTATTTCATTGCTCTGACCTCACTCCCTAGTAGCAAGAAGACCTTATATATGTATTTTTGTAGGCTCTGCTCCTTGGGCCAAAGGCAGAAATCTCTGAGCTTTCACCTTACTTTCTTTCATGTCTGCCAACTGAATGAGGAGAAAAGTTGAGTTACTTTAAAAATAATTCTTGCTAACAATTGATGATTAAAACTCTATTCTTCCAGATCTAGCTATGATGCAGGTTATTTAATTTTAAACATTGCATCCTGGAACAATGTGATATTATATAATTTCTAGTTAGCTAGCACTTTGACTCTTAAAATTGTCAAGTGCCCTAATGGAGAATTTACACCCCATAGGTGGATTGCAAACATTGTATCAGAAAAGCCATCTTCCCAAGTTGGCTACCAAAAGCATTTCAGCTATCCATATGAGGATCAACACCAGACAGTTGGTTGGTTAGCATAATGAATGTCAGATATATTTCTTTAATTTGTGGCATTTGTGGCTAGTTAACATGATGGATACTAGAAACAGGCTCACATTGATAATATTAAAGTTATTCAAGACATGTAGATTGGCTAAAATATTTTTAAAGACACTTCCCACTTTTGCATAAAGAAATTCTAACAAATAATAAATTCTATAATCTGTTCTTCAAGAATGTTGCTTGAAGCTTAACTCCTAAGTAATACTGTATCTAGCCATTAAGTAGGAAGATTTCAAGCAGGTTAACACTAATGTCAGACTACCCGGACCCACCCTACCTTCTGAAAATTGTGTCCACCTCACAAAAACCTTTCATGGAAGGTGATGGTTTGACACCAAAAGGAGAGCTAGGACTTCACTGAACTCACAGAAAAAGATCGCATTGACTATTTCATTCCTCCTTGCTAATGAAGCTGGTCAGTCAACATGTATGGCAGAGTAGGGCATGGGACTTTTTGTACACAGGCTGTGAAAGAGTAGCTAATATATGTACACTCCAAACCTTTTCAGCATTTAATGTCATCCACCAAATAGAAGCTTAGAGTTGTGTGTGATCAGAATGGTTTGAGTCAATGTGTCATCCACCCCAAAGAATTTTTTTTCAACTCTCTAATCACTATAGCTCCTTATTTTAAACATCTTCAGCAGATTGAGACAGCACAAACAACTTGTCATCATCAATTTGAAATTCCCTGAAAACTCAGGTTGTCATGAACAACCAAAGGAAGAAGGGTTGAGAGGCTAAAGAGAAAGTACATTGGGTCAGCTGGGGCTGTTCTCTGCCTGGCCGATGTGATGAACTTTCCCGAAGGGCAAGTGGGGACGGGAGACCCGTGATCCTACTTATCTCCAGGGAGGGCTACACTATGTCATAAAAGTCTGAAATGAGGGATTTTTATGTCCCTTTGGATTAGCTGCAAGGGTCAATGGCAACAGTAAAGCCTGCATCATTTCTCTGCCCCTTTCCCTAGGCAAGGCAATGTGTGTGGTCGTCTGGGCAGAGCAGAGATGGTAGAATAAGTTGTCCCAGCTGGAGATGTTCTGGGACAAATCAGTGACTATGCTTTTTGTTACCCTTTGTGGCAGACTGCTTTGTTAGGAGAACTTTGAGATAATCATATTACTGATATAAACTGAATAAATACAAAAGATTTTGTCCTAATTTGAGTCTGCTTTATGTTCAATTATTGGTGATGTCATCTGACAAGTCATTTCCCATTTGCCTTTTGGGCTTTTGTCTCAGAAAGAAGGATTAGTAACTCAGAGTGATGAGATGAGCAGCTGTTGCTTTGGGAGAATCCAGGTGAAAGATGATGGTAACAGGTCTTTGTGTGTCCTGATTTCACCTCTCATCCTCCATCAGCTGGGGTTTTCTTGGCAGCCACAGCTGGAGCCACTGGGTGGAAGTAGGAAGGCAGTCAGAGCCAACACCATCAGGAAGCGGATACATCACCCTGGGAACGGGAAGTGCTAGTCATTTAATCGTCTGCACCACAGGACCTGCGAGAGAGAGAGGCACTAAGTTTTCTAGACAAAGCCCATGTTGCCTGGGAAAGTGGAAATTAAGACACTTTAAGAACTTTATCTTTACAATTATCTATATTTTACAGTTTCCAGCTCAATTTATGTGGGTAATACAAGTTTCTTTGAAGATAAAATCAGGGTTTGGAATATACAGTCATCACTGACTGTTAGAACATGGCTTGGGTATGTAAGTTCTTGAAACTACCACATTCCCTTTACTTGCCAGTTTGGTCATGAGTGGTTCTATTGATTGCATCTGTGGCTTTTTCTGGAGTTGCACTAGATTTGAAGACAGATAGGTGCAGCTTGGTAAAAATTATTTTTCTAACGGCGGTGACATTTTCGTTTTATCTGTTGCGGAATCACAGTTTTTATTTTTCAGTTGTAAGATAGCATATGGGATTGTGATATATTTTCTGATGTCTCCTTCTACTTCACCCTGGTGCCCTGGGGAGGTGTTTTCTAACAGGTTCTCACCGCATGTGTAACCACGTGCATGTGTATGTGCATGTGTGTGTGAAATGCTCTTCAACTCCATAGTGCTTTTGCTGTGAAAAAAATGTCAAGATTTGAGGTTATTATAACCTGGCTGGGCCTAAAGGAAGAAAGTCATTTTCCAAGTGCTGACAACTGCAGAAAAAGAGAGGAACCAAATAACCAAGAGTGGAAGGGAACGGTTTGATTTTTACCTTCTAGCCCCTTGGCGTGGAATTAGAATATAATTGACCACTGACGTATTGAGATGGGCAAGGGGATACAAGGGTAAAGTGAATTTTTTCTCCAGATGATCAGCTAAGGTGTATTCTATACATTTCTGCGTCCTGAATGAGTCAAACATTCCACATATATTTACTTTGTGTCAACAGATATTTGTTAGGGCCTAGGGTTACTGTAGTAAAAGGATCAAGGGTTAGACCTCATGAAGTATGCTGGAGGGAGAGAAAAACAGGGAAACAGGTGAACGTAAAATACAATTTCAGGTAAAGTGAGAGATACGAGAAAAAGCAATTAAGTAGAAACTTGCATTAAGTTGGAGAGGTAACCTAAGGAAGACCTGGCGGGGGAGGAGAGTGTGGAGGAAATGAAATGAGACAGTGTCTGGGGCTGGATAGTGGTGGGGGGCTTCAATCTCTGCTGGCTGGGAAGCCTTGTGAATTTCCAACATGGAACTGAGGCTCTCTGATTTATGGCTTTAAAAGCTCACTCTAGTGCATCAGCTCTTTTGTACTTTGCTGGCTATGTATCAGTGCTAGTAGAAAATCATTGTATTCTCAAAACAATTATTAAGTGGCCTAATGATACCTTTCATAAAGCTCTAGAAGTTTGTAATACTTTTTGATTGGGATCTGGAAAAGAAATAATTGGGGCATTCTTTGAAGTTGTATATTAATTCATTAGTTTATAACTCAAAGGGGGAAAATGTATAATTTAAAGAAAATGCCAGGAAAATAATCATTTTTAGTTGATTTGCTTACTGTGTACTGCTTTCTGTGATCAGGCCTTGCATTAGTGTCAGAAATTTGTTGCTTATTCAGCTGTCTATCGGTTATCCAAGGCAGTCTAACGTGGAGAGTCAGAGGCGGGCCCCCAGAGGACAGCTCACTGCATTTGAAATTCATCTTTGCCAGTCCTAACAGCCACTTAACTACTCTAGGCCCGTGAATAATTGCAAAGTATGGCATAATATGAGTGTCACCCTTATGGAGTTTTGTGAAGATAAAATGAGGTATTATCATACATAGGAACTGCTTCTGACGGCACTTAAGTACTCAGTGAAAGTTAGCTAGCTACCATTACCATTTTTGCTAAGGAAATTCCAACCATAGAAGATTTTTAAATTTCACACATGACAAATCAGATGATAAGTTAATTTTACATAATTTGGAAGCCTGAATGGGCAGAATTATGAGTCTGGAATATAGTATTTTGAGAGTAACACTCAATATTAGGGTGAGATTATGTTAGTGCTAGACAATAGGCTTGATGGGGCTGGCATTGTTAAAGGAGGAAAGGCCCAAGTCTAGGGCAGATTTATGGTTGGAGGCTGACAATAAGGATTTATAGCAACAGATGAGGGTTAGAGGTGTGAGGCATGCAAAAATGAGCTGAATTGAGAAAAGTTGCTCATGAAATGAATAGGTCGAGATGGATTGGGGGAAAGCCATGGCTGCCAGTAAGTATGTTTCTGTTTTGGACTTTGATTTTTAGATGCTATCACCTCAAAGTCTCTTTAGCATTGTTTTCAGCTGAATTCTCTGAAGGACATTTTTAAAGATGAAATTCTACATGTGAGCTTTAAAAATATGGCCAGGTAAGGTAGCTCAGGCCTATAATCTCAGTATTTTGGGAGGCCAAGACAAGAGGATCACTTGAGCCTAGGAGTTTGAGACCAGACTGAGCAACATAGTGGGATCCTGTCTTTACAAAACGTTTTTAAAAACTAAAATAAATAGCCAGGTGTGGTGGCACACACCTGTAGTCCTAGCTACTTGGGAGGCTGAGGTGGGAGGATCGTTTGAGGCTACAGTGAGCCATGATGGCACCGCTGCACTCCAGCCTGGGTGACAGAGTGAGACCTTGCCATATATATCTATATCTATATCTATATCTACATCTATATCTATATCTATATCTATCTATATCTATATCTATATCTATCTATGTCTATATCTATATATATATATCAGAATCTATGGGTTCAATCAACTGTAGATTCAACCGAGGACTGAAAATATTAGAAATAAAAATTGTATTTGTATTAAACATGTGCAGACTATTTTTTGTCATGATGTCCTAAACAATACAGTATAATAACTATTGACACAGCATTTACATTGTTTTAGATATTATAAGTAATCTAGAGATGATTTAAAGTGGGAGGATGTACATAGGTTATATGCAAATACTGCACCATTTTATATCAGGGACTTGAGCATTCTCAGATTTTGGTATTTGTTGGATGGGGTGGGAGGGAGGGTGTTCTAAAACCAATCCCTTGTGGAAACCAAAGGACAAGTGTGTGTGTATTTCAATGTAGTGCTTGCCTTTGAAAATAACTGTGATTTAAATAGCTGCTTTGAAATAGGTTTTAGTTTACATTCACCATTGGTCTCAGCTAGTAGCACAATACTATCATTTTGTCCAGTGGCTATCATTTATATTCTTTATCCAAGTTATTTAACATTTGAAATAATCCAATTTATGAATAGAAATAACTCTGAATGCGTCCCTCATGGAAAGTAATAAAACCATTTTCGTGGGTTCCTGCTCGATTTCCCCAGCATATGCTATCTCTCTGAAGTCATGGTGATAACAGAAGATACCAGAAAATCAAATCTGTTTACCATTTGCCAATCTCTTAATCCCTTGGTCAGGGAAAAGCTCCATTTGGAGACAGAATTCAAAAAAATCCCATTTTATTTTCTTTTATTTCTTTTTCCTTTTACTCTCCTTTTTAATAATCTTTTCTTTTTGCCCTTCCTTCCTTCCTTCCTTCTTTCCTTCCTTCCTTCCTTCTTTCCTTCCTTCCTTTTTTTTGTGACTGCAGAAGGAGGAACTCATTGTACCAAGGGAGTCATGTTGTGGTATAATGATGTGAGCTCAAGTCACTTTGTGACCTTCTAAATCACACAGGCCCTTCTTAGACTCCTGCATTGCTTCTTATTTTTGAGGAGCAAATGACCCTGACTGACAGAGTTTCAATGTCAAACAATATTTTACACAGAAACTGAACTGAATAAGAAAAGAAAAATGTTACAGGAGGACAGGGAAACAGTATAGTCCAAAATGGACTCAGCTTCCTGTCTATGCTTTAGTTGTTTTTTTGCAAAAACTAAGCAGTTAAGAATTCCACTCTGCATCAAGTGGAGGAAGGAGATGGCGGGTAGGAAAAATATCAGAAAGGTAAAGCAGGGAATTTGGGAGAATTTTCCATTGAATAACTGTAAGATTAAGAGTTAATCATTGCATATAAAGAGCAAATGATGATTCTGTATCATTTTTGAGATTTAGCAAAAGATCCCTTAAGCCTAATTACAACAATAAATTACTCTGCTGGTCAGCGTTTATCCATTACTCACTCTGTGCTTAGTACTATAACAAGGACTGTCAGGAATGTAGACATATTCATCATAATCTCTGACCTGATTCTAAGACGGGTGCCGAGACCAGTTCGGTCGGGGAGACCCTAACCCAGCGGTGCTGGAAGAATTACACACACACAGAAATATAGAGGTGTGAAGTGGGAAATCAGGGGTCTCACAGCCTTCAGAGCCGAGAGCCCTGAACAGAGATTTACCCACATATTTATTAACAGCAAGCCAGTGATTAGCATTGTTTCTATAGATATTAAATTAACTAAAAGTATCCCTTATGGGAAACAAAGGGATGGGGTGAATTAAAGGAATAGGTTGGGCTAGTTAACTGCAGCAGGCACATGTCCTTAAGGCACAGATTGCTGATGCTATTGTTTGTGGCTTAAGAATGCCTTTAAGCAGTTTTCTGCCCTGGGCGGGCCAAGTGTTCCTTGTCCTCATTCCGGTAAACTCACAACCTTCCAGCGTGGGCTTTATGGCCATTATGAACATGTTACAGTGCTGCAGAGATTTTGTTTATAGCCAGTTTTGGGGCAAGTTTATATCCAGATTTTGGGGGGCCTGCTCCCAACAGACAGGAGACTAAAAACATTAATAAAGTTAGAAAAATCAAAATAATTCTGAAAATCCCCGTGAGTCTATTGCAGTAGGACCAGGAAGCAAATCAAACATAGGTGGACATGTATCAAAACTCACATCCTCTGACTTAGTGAGTATTTAAGAAAGACAGATTTGGACATATAGGCTCTCAATAAATATATGTTTTGCTAGTGAAGAAATTAGAGAAGGAGAAAGAGTTTGGCATTTCCTTTTGAACTTTCTTTTGCCAGCTGTAGTCTTAGGTTGGTTAGGATGATATAGTTATCATTAAGGAACATGTATTATATTTCAGATTTAAGTGATAGGGCAGGTAAAATATAATTTGTGTGATGAATATTTTAGAAGCTCTTAATTTACAGGGCCAGGATATCAGATAAATTGCTCACCACCTCCACATTTTCTTTGAGATGAAGATCTGTGGGTGGAGAAGGGAAGGAGAGAGGGCCACCATCAGCCTCGAGTGAGCCCATAAATGGCAAGTCTTTCAGATTGCATTGTTGGCACTTCCCTCTGATGTCTATAAGTTAACTTCAATAAAGGAAAACAAATGTAAGCACACCTCCAGGCAAATGAATATATTGCCAGAGACAGTATGGGGTGGGGAAGATAAAATGGAATTTGGAATTCTGTTTTTTTTTGTTTTTTTTTTTTTTTTTTTTGAGACGGAGTCTCGCTCTGTCACCCAGGCTGGAGTGAGTGCAGTGGCGCGATCTCGGCTCACCGCAAGCTCCGCCTCCCGGGTTCACGCCATTCTCCTGCCTCAGCCTCTCCGAGTAGCTGGGACTACAGGCGCCCGCCACCATGCCCGGAATTCTGACAGCCCTAGGTTTGAATCTGGCCTCATCGCTAATGAGCTCTATGAGACCAAGTAAGTTATGGTTGTTGATAAGTTGGCTCCCTCATTATATTGCAAATCCCTTGAAGGTGACGTTGTTGCCTTGTAAAAAATTATTTTCTTTTATGAATACAGAGGTAATCGATATTCATGTAGAAAAATGGAAGAACAAGAGAGAAAATAAAAGTCATCCATAGCTCGTAACATTTTGTGATACACTGTTCCAGATTCTTTTCTCTATGGGTATATATTTAATCAAAATTGTTATTATTTAGTGACTATGTCTTGTTTGTTCTTTTTATCCCTAGTGCCTGGTACATAGAGATATTTAATAAATGTACATTAAATGAATAAGTAACTTTGAACTTCTTGGTTCTCAAATAGTTTCTAGAAAAAAAATGAGAATAATAGCAACAACTATAGTGCCCAGAGTTCTGAGGCTTGAATGAGATTAGTATGTATAGTGCTTATTTATCACCTGGTGCATGACAAGCACTGTGTAATTGGAAGCTATTATTGCCATTATTTTATTTCTCATTGAAAATACAGAGAGGTTATTAATGGTTTATTAGAGGAAGTAAAATTATTCATGCTGGCCTTTAGTTACAATTTAGAAAGGCATAGTAAGTCCAGTATGAGGTCTTTATAACCATCAGAGCATGAAGACATACTGTGAACCTTGGTGTAGGAATGGCATTATATTGGCAAAACCAGTTACTGAAGTCAGGTATAGGGGAAAAAGTTGGTTGCAGGGTATTCCACTGAGCATGGTGACTTTTATCTTAAGTTACTTCTTTAATATGATATGACCTAGCCTTGATTACAGCAGATTTAGACACCATGATATTAAGGATCTCAAGCCTTATTTCTTTCTTCTATGTCTTTTTCCACAGACCTATTGTGGACCTGAATTATGTAGGTGCAGGTAAGGCATTGAAAATGCCTTGAATGGAGCTACCAGCAAAGATTCTCCAGGGTTCTTGAACATCCCTCTTTAAGAGTGCTCCCAGGATTTCCTGCAGAATGTTGTAGAGGAAGAAGGACCTCAGAAATCACCTTATCAAGTAATTTTGTTTTACACACAGGGAACTAAGGTCAAAAAGAGATTACATGAATTTCTCAAGGTCACACAGAGAATTGGTGGCAAAATCAGGCTTAGAACTAAAGCTGAATCCATCTTCACAGAGTTAAGAATTTCCAGACAGAAATATAGTTACAATTAAGGATGAGGGGGTCTGTTCCAAGATGGCCAAATAGGAACAGCTCTGGTCTGCAGCTCCCAGTGTGATCAATGCAGAAGATGGGTGATTTCTGCATTTCCAACTGAGGTACCTGGTTCATCTCACTGGGACTGGTTTGACAGTGGGTGCAGCCCATGGAGGATGGGCCAAAGCAGAGTGGGGCATCGCCTCAGCTGGGAAGCTCAAGGGGTTGGGGGATTTCCCTTTCCTAGCCAAGGGAAGCCATGACAGACTGTACCTGGAAAAATGGGACATTCCTGCCTAAATACTGCACTTTTCCAACGGTTTTAGCAAATGGCACACCAGGAGATTATATCCTGCACATGGCTCAGCGGGTCCCACAGCCACAGAGCCTTGCTCAGTACTAGTGCCGCAGTCTGAGATTGACCTGCAAGGCAGCAGCCTGGCAGGGGGAGGGGTATCTGCCATTGCTGAGGCTTGAGTAGGTAAACAAAGCAGCCTGGGAAGCTCAAACTGGGTGGAGCCCATCGCAGCTCAGCAAGGCCTGCTACCTCTGTGGACTCCACCTCTGGATGCAGGGCATAGCTGAACAAAAGGCGGTAGAAACTTCTGCAGACTTAAACGTCCCTGTCTGACAGCTCTGAAGACAGCAGTGGTTCTCCCAGGATGGCATTTGAGTTTTGAGAATGGACAGACTTCCTCCTCAAGTGGGTCCCTGACCCCTGTGTAGCCTAACTGGGAGACACCTCCCATTAGGGGCCGACTGACACCTCATACAGCTGGGTGCCCCTCTGGGATGAAGCTTCCAGAGGAAGGATCAGGCAACAATATTTGCTGTTCTGCAATATTTGTTGTTCTGAAGCCTCCACTGGTGATACCCAGGCAAACAGGGTCTGGAATGGACCTCCAGCAAACTCCAACAGACCTGCAGCTGAGGAACCTGACTGCTAAAAGGAAAACTAACAAACTGAAAGGAATAGCATCAACATCAACAAAAAGGACATCCATACCAAAACCCCATCTGTAGGTCACCAACATAAAAGACCAAAGGGAGATAAAACCACAAAGATGGGGAGAAACCAGAGCAGAAAAGCTGAGAATTCCAAAAAAACAGAGTGGCTCTTCTCCTCCAAAGGACTGCTGCTCCTTGCCAGCAAGGGAACAAAACTGGATGGAGAATGACTTTGACAAGTTGACAGAAGTAGGCTTCAGAAGGTTGGTAATAACAAACTTCTCCGAGCTAAAGGAGGATGTTCAAACCCATTGCAAGGAAGCTAAAAACCTTGAAAAAAGGTTAGATAAAAGGCTAACTAGAATAAACAGTGTAGAGAAGACCTTAAATGACCTGATAGAGCTGAAAACCATGGCACGAGAACTACATGACACATGCAGAAGCTTCAGTAGCTGATTTGATCAAGTGGAAGAAAGGGTATCAGTGATTGAAGATCAAATTAATGAAATACAGTGAGAAGAGAAGATTAGAGAGAAAAGAGTAAAAAGAAACAAACAAAGCCTCCAAGCAATATGGGACTATGTGAAAGGACCAAATCTATGTTTGATTGGTGTACCTGAGTGAAAGGACGGAATTAAGTTGGAAAACACTCTTCAGGATATTATCCAGGAGAACTTCCCCAACCTAGAAACATAGGCCAACATTCAAATTCAGGAAATACAGAGAACTCCTTGAGAAGAGCAACCCAAAGACACATAATTGTCAGATTCACCATGGTTGAAAAGAAGGAAAAAATGTTAAGGGCAGCCAGGGAGAAAGGTCGGGTTACACACAAAGGGAAGCCCATCAGACTAACAGTGGATCTCTCGGCAGAAACTCTACAAGCCATTAGAGAGTGGGGGCCAACATTCAACATTCTTAAAGAAAAGAATTTTCAACCCAGAATTTCATATCCAACCAATCTAAGCTTCATAAGTGAAGGAGAAATAAAATCCTTTATAGACAAGCAAATGCTGAGAGATTTTGTCACCATCAGGACTGCCTTACAAGAGTTCCTGAAGGAAGTACTAAACATAGAAAGGAACAACTGGTACCAGCCACTGCAAAAACATTCCAAATTGTAAAGACTCCAGATGCTAGGAAGAAGCTGCATCAACTAATGGGCAAAATAATCAGGTAACATCATAACGTCAGTATCAAATTTACACATAACAATATTAACCTTAAATGTAAATGGGCTAAATGCCCCAATTAAAAGACACAGACTGGTGAATTGGATAAAGAGTCAAGAATCATCAGTGTGCTGTATGCAGGAGACCCATCTCACATGGAGAAACACACATAGGCTCAAAATAAAAGGATGGAGGAAGATCTACCAAGCAAATGGAAAGCAAAAACAAGAAGGGGTTGCAATTCTAGTCTCTGATAAAACAGACTTTAAACCAACAAAGATCAAAAGAGACAAAGAAGGCCATTACATAATGGTAAAGGGAGCAATTCAACAAGAAGAGCTAACTATCCTAAATATCTATGTAACCAATACAGGAGAACCCAGATTGATAAAGCAAGTCCCTAGAGACCTAAAAAGAGACTTAGACTCCCACACGATAATAATGGGAGACTTTAATACCCCACTGTCAATATTGGGCAGATCAATGAAGCAGAAGGTTAACGAGGATATCCAGGACCAAGTGGACCTAATGGAAATCTAAAGAATTCTCTGCCCCGAATCAACAGAATATATATTCTTCTCAGCACCACATCGCACTTATTCCAAAATTGACCTCATAGTTGGAAGTAAAGAACTCCTCAGCAAATGTAAAACAACAACAGAAATCACAACAAACATTCTCTCAGACCACAGTGCAATCAAATTAGAACTCAGGATTAAGAAACTCACTCAAAACCACACAACTACATGAAAACTGAACAACCTGCTCCTGAATGACTACTGGGTAAATAACGAAATGAAGGTAGAAATAAAGATGTTCTTTGAAATCAATGAGAACAAAGACACAACATACCAGAATCTCTGGGACACATTTAAAGCAGTGTGTAGATGGAAATTTATAGCACTAAATGCCCACAGGAGAAAGTAGGAAAGATCTAAAGTTGACACCCTAACATCACAATTAAAAGAACTAGAGAAGCAAGAGCAAACACCTTCAAAAGCTAGCAGAAGGCAAGAAATAACTAAGATCAGAGCAAAACTGAAGGAGATAGAGACACAAAAACCCTTCAAAAGATCAATGAATCCAGGACCTGTTTTTTGAAAAGATCAACCCAATTGATAGACTACTAGCAAGACTAATAAAGAAGAAAAGAAAGAGAAATCAAACAGATGCTATAAAAAATGATAAAGGGGATATCACCACCGATCCCACAGAAATACAAACTACCATCACAGAATGCTATAAACACCTCTGCAAATAAACTAGAAAATCTAGAAGAAATGGATAAATTCCTGGACATGTACACTCTCCCAAGACTAAACCAGGAAGAAGTTGAATCTCTGAATAGACTAATAACAGGCTCTGAAATTCAGGCAATAATCAATAGCCTACCAACCAAAAAAAGTCCAGGACAAGATGGATTCACAGCCGAATTCTACCAGAGGTACAAAGTGGAGCTGGTATCATTCCTTCTGATACTATTCCAATGAATAGGAAAAGATGGAATCCTCCCTAACTCATTTTATGAGGCCAGCATCATCCTGATACCAAAGCCTGGCAGAGACACCACAAAAAAAGAGAATTTTAGACCAATATCCCTCATGAACATCAACGAGAAATCCTCAACAAAAGACTGTCAAACCGAACCCAGCAGCACATCAAAAAGCTTATCCACCATGATCAAGTTTACTTCATCCCTGGGATGCAAGGCTGGTTCAACATAAGCAAATCAATAAATGTAATCCATCATATAAACAGAACCAATGACAAAAACCACATGATTATCTCAATAGATGCAGAAAAGGCCTTCAACAAAATTCAACAGCCCTTTATGCTAAAATCTCTCAATAAACTAGGTATTGATGGAATGTATCTCAAAATAATGAGAGCTATTTATGACAAACCCGCAGCCAATATCATACTGAATGGTATGAAAGCATTCCCTTTGAAGACTGGCACAAGACAGGGATGCCTTCTCTCACCACTCCTATTCAACATAGTGTTGGAAGTTCTGGCCAGGGTGATCAGGCAGGAGAAAGAAATAAAGAGTATTCAATTAGGAAAAGAGGAAGTCAAATTGTCCCTGTTTGCAGATGACATAATTGTATATTTAGAAAACCCCATCATCTTAGCCCAAAATCTCCTTAAGCTAATAAGCAACTTCAGCAAAGTCTCAGGATACAAAATCATGTGCAAAAAACACAAGCATTCCTATATACAAATAACAGACAAACAGAGAGCCAAATCATGAGTGAACTCCCATTCACAATTGATACAAAGATAATAAAATACCTAGGAATCCAACTTACAAGGAATGTGAAAGACCTCTTCAAGGAGGACTACAAACCACTGCTCATAGAAATAAAGGAGGACACAAACAAATGGAAGATCATTCCATGCCCATGGATAGGAAGAATCAGTATCATGAAAATAGCCATACCTCCCAAGGTAATTTATAGATTCAATGTTGTCTGCATCAAGATACTGATGACTGTCTTCATAGAATTGGAAAAAGCTACTTTAAAGTTCATGTGGAACCAAAAAAGAGCCTGCATTGCCAATACAATCCTAAGCAAAAAGAACAAAGCTGGAGGCTTCACACTACCTGACTTCAAACTATACTACAAGGCTACAGTAACCAAAACAGCATGGTACTTGTACCAAAGCAGATATATAGACAATGGAAGAGAACAGAGCCCTCAGAAATAATGCCGTGCATCTACAACCATCTGATCTTCGACAAACCTGACAAAAACAAGAAATGGGGAAAGGATTTTCTATTTAATAAATGGTGCTGGGAAAACTTGCTAGCCATATGTAGAAAGCTGAAACTAGATCCCTTCTTTATACTTTATACACAAATTAATTCAAGATGGATTAAAGACTTAAATGTTAGACCTAAAACCATAAAAACCCTAGAAGAAAACCTAGGTAATACCAGGCAGGACATAGGCATGGGCAAGGTCTTCATGACTAAAACACCAAAAGCAATGGCAACAAAAGCCAAAATAGGAACCTAATTAAACTAAAGAGCTTCTGCCAGAAAGAGAAACTACCATCAGAGTGAACAAGCAACCTACAGAATGGGAGTAAATTTTTGTAATCTGCCCATCTGTCAAAGGGCTAATATTCAGAATCTACAAATAACTTAAACCAATTTACAAGAAAAAAACAACGCCATCAAAAAGTGGGCAAAGGATACGAACAGACACTTCTCAAAAGAAGACATTTATGCAGCCAAAAGACACATGAAAAAATGCTCATCATCACTGGCCATCAGAGAAATGTAAATCAAAACCACAATGAGATACCATCTCACACCAGTTAGAATGGCAATCATTAAAAAGTCAGGAAACAACAGATGCTGGAGAGGATGTGGAGAAATAGGAATGCTCTTACACTGTTGGTGGGCATATAAACTAGTTCAACCATTATGTAAGACAGTGTGGCAATTTCTCAAGGATCTAGAACTAGAAATACCAATTGACCCAGCAAGCCTATTACTGGGTATACACCCAAAGGATCATAAATCATGTTACTATAAAGACACATGCACACGTATGTTTGTTGTGGCAGCATTCACTATAGTAAAGGGTTGGAACCAACCCAAAAGTCCATCAATGGTAGACTGGATTAAGAAAATATGGCACATATACACCATGGAATACTATGCAGCCATAAAAAAGGATGAGTTCATGTCCTTTGCAGGGACATAGATGAAGCTGGAAACTATCATTCTCAGCAAACTATCACAAGGACAGAAAACCATACACTGCATGTTCTCACTCATAGGTGGGAATTGTACAATGAGAACAACTGGACACAGAGCGGGGAACATCACACACCGGGGCCAGTCAGGGGGTGAGGGGCTGGGGGAGGGATAGCGTTAGGAGAAATGCACAATGTAAATGACAAGTTAATGATGCAGCAAACCAACTTGGCACATGTGTACCTATGTAACAAACCTGCATGCTGTGCACATGTACCCTAGAACTTAAAGTATAATTAAAAAAAATTAAGGATGAATCAGGCTGCACTTTGGTCCACTTCCTTGTAACTAAAAGTCACATATTGACCATTTGCATCCCCATTGTTCCTACAGGATGGATTTCTGAGGTTAAAATTGTAAGGCATTTGTTTAAGAATTCAGATGTTTTTCTGGTCACAAATTCCAGCAGAACAGTAAATCTAACCAGTGAAGACCCCCACAGAAGAACTGATCCTGGTGGTCTCCATCATCAGGAGAATGCAATTTCTTCATCTCTCTGTCCCTTGACTTCATCCTGCACTCTGATTAATCAATTATTGCCACCCTTTGGTTCACTCCAAAACCTTTAAAATCCTTGGCCCTAAACTCCCTGGGGAGACATGTTCGAAGTTTCCTCCTCTCTCATTGTTTGGTGGCTCTATGATTAAACCTCTTTCTCTGCTCTACCTGATGTCTCAGTGTGTTGACTTGCTGTGCACATTGGCAGTAAATGCTTTGCGGTTACAAAGGTTCCTATGAAACAGCAAAATGTGAAAGAAAGAACACAGTTGGAGTCAGGCTGCCTTAGTTTGAATCCTGGTTCTGCCACTTACATATCCTTAGAGGTTATCGAGTCTCTCTGAAGTGTATTTTCATTTGAAGACCATGACTAACTACTTAGTTGTATTAGTTTCCTAAGGATGCCATCACACATTATCACCAACTAGGTGGCTTAAAATGACAGAAATGTATTCTTTCATAGTTCTGGGGGCTAGAAGTCTAAAATCAAACAGTCAGCAGGACCATGCTCCTTTTGAAGGCTCTAGGGAAAGATCCTTTCCTGCCTCTTTCTAGTTTCTGGTAGTTGCCAGCAGTTCTTGAGGTTGCTAGGTTTATAGCTGCACCAGTCCACTCTCTAACTCTATTATCACATGATCTTCTTTGTGTGTGTCTTCACATGGCCTTTTATAAGGACATTAGTCATTGGATTTATGGTCCACTCTAATCTAATGTGGTCACATCTTAACTAATTACATCCACAAAGACTCTATTTCCAAATAAGTTCACATTCTGAGGTTCTGGATAGACATATAATCTTTAAAGGATACTATTGAACCCAGTATACTAGCATACAGGACTATTGCAATGATTAAATAATATAATGTGAATTATCTAGCATAGTTGCTGGCACATAGTAGGTGCTCAACAAAAGTGAGTTCTTATTCTTATTCTCCAGTCCCAGCCCTGTGACCTCCCCTGTAGAGCTCTTCGCTACCCTGAACCCATTCTGTTTTCACTCAGTTGGGCTTTTCCTTTTTCTGCATTATGTCCCAGTCTCAGACATTCTTCTCTAGCTGTTTGCAATTGTTTTGTGCATCAGTTCTTCCAAACGACCAAGCAGTTTCTGCTTGGTTCCACTTCCCTGGTTCCAGCTTTCAAGAAGCTTTACTATAAATGTGCTTTGGGAACAAAATAACAAAGTACTGAAGATTACTGTAACAGCAAAGGGACTTCACTTAATTAGCAAAAACAACAAAGTATTTCCAATTTTGACAAGGAAGATGAAAAAAAGTGAATGTTATTACCTTTGTTAGGGTTCTGTAAACCGGTGTAAGCTTTTCCAAAAAAATCAACAAAAGTATTCTGCATTAATCCCAGAACTGGGAATCTGTGCCAAGATAATAACCCCAAATATAGAAAACACCACAAATACTCATCAAAATATAATTAGTAATTATCAAAACATAATTTATAATAGTAAAACATTAGAAGCAAAATTAATGCCTAACAATAGGGGTAGTTTAGGTAAACTATAGTTTTCTTATTTGAAGGAACATTATACTGCTATTTTTAAAATGTAGCTATAAAAAAAGCTATATATATTGTTAAGTAAAAAAGGAGAATAATAACTAAAAATGTATTTGTAATTATAAAAAGCACATGAAGTAATGTCAAAATGTTTAAAAAAATTTCCATGTTATGAATTTTCTACCATTTAAAAATATCTTTATAGTTTTAAATAGGAAGCTCATAATGTAAAAGAGATAATTCACAGACTCAGGTGTCTTAATAGGAATGAGAAGTGCTATAGATAGTTCTGCTCACCTGTTTGGGAGCGGATAGAGGCTGAGATGCTTGCAGCACTGCTGTTGGCATTGAGTGGAAGCAAACATCATTTCTCAAACAGACTTGGACAAACATCTTGGGAGGAGTAGCAAGTCAGATGATTCCTAGCTGCATTGCCAGTGAAGTAGACTCTTGAGTTATGGGGCCAAAACCAAACCCCTGAACATACACAGACCGTGCCCTCCATGAAGAAGAACTCGTGCAGATGAAATCTAATTTTTGAGTGATACTACCTGTTTCAGGAAAAATCTGTAAAGTCAAAACAAAGATAATACCACCATCACCATCACCACCACCACCACAAGAAGAAATTGCAAACTTTCTTGATTTATTTTACACTCTATTTATTTCTGTTTTTGGTGAATAAATAACATGCTTCCTGCCCCCTCCCCCCACCCACCTTGACAAGTAAGAGAAAATGAAGGGTATCAGTGGGATACATAGGTTTTAATATAATTCTATGTTGCTTAGGCCTATGAGTACAAGTTTAATAGAGATGATGTAGCCTTAATGATTTATTTTTCTATCAAGTCAAAGAATTCCTAGCTCATCATCTGAATTTTATTTCCTCATGTTTTGATTAATTAGTTTACTCATTTATTTGGCAAATATTAATTGATTCTTATAAAGTTTTAGTCATGATTTTTTGTGAAGTGGGATATCCCATGAATGAATTTGCTAGATTTCTGTTTATTGAGTTTAGGTAAAGAGAAATTTTTATTCAGTTTAGATAAACCATTAACTTAAAAATACTTCAAAAATAAGAAAAAATACATCATTAAATTTAAATTCCATTATATATTCTCAAAGAAGTGGTTCTCAAAATTAAATGTGCACAAGGATCACCTGACAAGCTTGCTAAAAATGTGGGTTTCTAGGCCCTAACATGAGAGGCTTAGGGTAAGATTGGAAATACTTGTTTGAAAGAAACAGAAAAGAAGATTCTGATGTAGATACTCTACTATTCACACTTTGGGGGAAAAAAGATAGCCACATGAACACATATGTGCCATAAAACATTTTCATTAAATATTTGGAGTTGAACACTAATTTATCACTATGAAAATAAAACAACCAATAAAATGAAGAAAGTACTAAAAAATATTTGATGTTGCCTCCCAAAACATAATTTTGCTTTTCCTTTTTTGGAGATCTGTAAGGAAAACTCATCACCAAGCTGTAGATGATGTCAACCCTTCTATTCCTGGCACATTTTTGACACGTAATCCCTTTATTTCACAATATACATGCTGAGGCAATGTTCTTTTTGTTTTATGAGCTGATAATTGTATGTCAATTATATCACAAGTTAAAGGAAAGTTAATAATGATTGCATTCAGCTACAAGTAGCATTTTCAATATTATTATCATATGTGGGTTCTTTTCAAACACTCCAATATTAGAATCTAGATTTTGATAATGGAGGGTCCATTGTGAAAACCACATATAATTGTGTTGCAAAGACTGCATTATAAAACTCACTTGTTCTATATCCATATGTGTATATATTTTATATGTATACACACAGACACACACACAGTTGTGTCTGTGCTATGAAAAGATAATAAATGCACTTCTCTTTTAGTGAATCACTTTTTTTTTTTACTATGCCAGGCCTTCCTATTTCTCTTTCTTGAGAAAGTAAATGGCTGATTTGCTTTAAACATCTTATGAGAGAATGATGTACAAATCCACTAAACCTGGCCTTTTTTTGTAGTTGTTTTTACCTGCCAAACTATCTAGCATAATAAAATTAGGGTAGGCTTTAAACTAAAGATATGTTAAGGCAATGATTCCTAACCTTTGTATGCATAACAATCACATGCTATATGTAATACGTTTGTTAATATTCAGACTTCGTTAAATCTTAAGTAAAGCCCAATAATTTACATTTTAATGAATACTCCAGGTACTTGTGAAGCTAATATTCTGCCTTTTACATTTTGAGGAATTACTTCTCAAAAGGAAGTTTGTAAAATAGCTTACGGGAGTTAATTTTGAGTGACCTATGCTTTAAAACCATTGGAGGAACTTATTTTAACCTTAATCAAGGGGGCACTTAGAAGTATAAAAGAAGCATCGCAAAGTTTTCCAAACATGGATTTTACATTTCGATGGCCACTGGAAACAAGTACATCATTTTATTTCCTTTTGGAAATTGTGTGTTGGAAAGTTAGGCCTTTGGCAAGAACAGATGCTATCAGGATATGCAAAATCGTGATGACGGGAGAACCAAAGACATGACAAAGTATGATGGTGATCAATGGGACTTGCTCTGTGCCACGTACTGCTCTGAGCTTCTTATATGTATTAACTTATTTCATCTTACAACTACCCTATGTAGTAGATATTATTACCTTGCCCATTTTACACATGGGAAAATAGAGAAGTAAGATGCCTCCTCCTATAGCTTATGAGAAATAGCCAGGATTGCTGGACCTGAGCAGTCTGACCTGCTCAGAGCAGAAGGCCCTGGGGTCGAGACCTTCACCCTGCACTATATCACTAGTAAAGGGCTGGTTTTCTGGAAAACTCATTTATGCTTTCGCTAAACAAAGAGATTTTCATCTTAAGACAAATTCTTATGGAGGCAAAGCCATGAACTTCATGCCACTTAGAGCTTGTTTTTTTGTTGTTATTGTTTGTTTGTTTTTGTTTTAATTATGTTTTAGAGATCAGTTCTTCCTATGTTGCCTAGGCTGGACTCAAATTCTTGGGCTCAAACAATCCTCCCACCTCAGCTTTCCAAGTCCCAAGTAGCTGGGACTGCAGGTGCGCAACACTGCATCCAGCTTTTCTTGATCTGTAATTCTTTAAATTTCTAGGGAAGACCAACATGAGAGAAAAATGTAAGCAATGGCAGTGCAGATGTGGTCTGGTATCAATCTCCAGGGTAAAATGGAGAGACTTGGAACCACATGCCCAGATGGAATGAGCTGTGCACCTGGGCCTCAATGGAGAGTCTTGGATAAATGGAAGGTGGCTTCCCAAGCAGTATGGACTTGCCTTGAACCAATGGTTTTTGTATTAGTTTTTAATTGCTACTGTAACAATTACCACAAACTTAGTAGCTAAAGCAACACAAATTTATAGTCTTACAGTTCTGCAGGTAGGAAGTCTGATGCAGGTCTCACTGGGCTAAACTCAAAGTGTCAGCAGGGCTGTGTACATTTCTGGAAGCTCTAGGGGAGAATCTTCTTCTTTGCTTTTTCCAACTTTTAGAGGCTGCCCACATTCCTTTCCTCATGGCCTCCTTTCTCCATCTTCAAAGCCAGCAATGGCTGGTTGAGTTCTGTTCACATGGTATCACTTTGATCTTCTCTTCTATCTTCCTCTTCCACTTTTAAGAACCCCTGTGATTATGTTGTGCCCACTCAGATAATGGAGGATGATCTCTCTATTCTAAAGTCAGCTTATTAGAAACCTCAATTCCATCTTGGTTCCCTTTTTCCATGTAACCCAACATATTCATAGGTTCCAGGGAGTAGGATACGAATATAAGTATTTTTTTGCCTTTACTTGCCTACCACAGCTTCCTAAAGAGTAAGGTGACTGGGGAAAAGGGGCATGTTTCAGCACATAGGGCTTATTCATTAAAGACTGGATGTTTGACTTGGAAGGAAAGCTTCCTTCCACTTGGCCAGTGAGGTGCCTTTGGCAGTCACGCACGCTGGCAGAGCACTAGTGGTGGAAGAGCTGTTAGCCGGCTAGCAGATAGGAGGAGAAGAAGCTGTGTCATACCTGGAAAGGCTGAAGTATCCTTGTTGCCTGAGGACAACTTGATTAAGTTGTTTCTAATGTTTGTAGAGAAGGAAGGTACTAAAGGTTTTTCCCTTAGCAAGGGAAAAGCCAAGCTTCTCCCCAGGTCAATCATGGAGGGATGAGTGGAGAGGACCTACTGCAGAGTTGGAATCTCAGTTAAAAGACGTGGAAATATGAGCCACATATGTCTTTGATTGAAACAGAAACTCTCTTTCTTTCCTTTTCCCTTCCCCACCCTCACTTCCTTCCTTCTCGCTGCCAAATTTGTGCTGTTGCTGTGGTTTGGGAAGCTACGATTACATAAGCACTGCTCTTGTCTAAACAGGCTGTGTCCATAGTGTGAAAGCTAGGCTCATTCATATAGAAAACAACACTAAAGATAACAGCAAAACTTGACATCCACATTCAAAATTTTAAACTTATATCCTTTTAATGAGAGGGAAAGCAGTAATTAAATAGGGCATACTGGGGAGTGGGGGAAGTGTACAAAATTTACTTTAAAAATTGTACTGTTGACTGTTGGGCTTCTGATTTTTTTAAGTTAAGCAAAATGGAAATAGTTGATTGAGACCCTAGAGAAGAATCACGTGATCTGAGTGAAAAGAAATCCACAGTGATTAGTCATCTAGTTGATGTCAAATAAATCACACAAAATGTTGCCTGTATATCGTGAAATGACTTTCTATTTTTTCCCCAAAGCAGACTACTCTTATATTAGGTTGGTTTACATGCCTACCTAATTCCTGTTGTTTGGTGTCTGTGTGGACAGAATGATTGAAACAGCTGTGGACTTGCCTGACACTAAGTCATCAGCTATTGGAAAGAGTGCTTTGAACAAAGACATCACGGGCCGCCTGAAGGGAAGAGGAAGCCACAAACAGCATCAGAACATGAAGAAAATGTAGGTCACAGCTGCTACCCTGGTGATAGGGAGTACACTTTTATACCTTCATGACGTTGAAAGCATGAGAAGGACGCAGGGGGAGTATACACCAGGAGACACATCATCTCTGAATACAAAGGGTAGAGATGTGTGTGTCTCAGGCTTCCTTTTTCTTCTGAGTTAGCTCATTTAAGCAATCGTATAATCGTACTTGGCGGATGGTGTGGGGCAGGGTGCATGTTTGTGCACTCTTACTGTGGAGACTTATTGCATATATTTTTAATTTTTACAATAGTTTTTGAAGGCTCTTTATATAAAAACAAAGCAAATACAAAACATTAATATACAAAGCATCAAGTCTTTAGCAACTTTTTTGCCAAAATGAGCTTATTTCAGCCTAAAGTGGAATAGCAAAATTTAAAGGAAGGGTAGGTGGCAACCTGATGAACTCCTTTCAATAACAAGGATGTCCTAAATTTTCTTCTTTATTTATTTCTGTGCTTCCAATTTACTTGGCTCTAGATATCTTAAATATGCTCCATGAACAGCTTTACTCAAAGGCACTAGGAGTTTACAAAGGGGGAAAATTTTAAAAAAATATTGTCACACTGTTCTTTCCCCATGAAGTCCCACTTTCGCTCTTTGAGTGCTTCTTGCTGAATGTTTGCACAACATCCAGCTGCCTTTGCAGATGTGCCCTCCCACTCGTCTCTGTGGTTCCTTCTCTCCTTCCTTGGGCTGAGTCCTCCCCTCCTCTGGGGTCTTGATGCTTCTCAGAGCTCCTCCCTGGTAAAACTCTAAGCTGCTCTTGCAGGCTGTAAGTTCATGCCCTTCCTTATGCACGGAGAATACCAGAAATAGAAGGCAGGTTATTTGTATCCATGACAATCCAGAACATTAAATTCGTCTGATAATGCTCTTTAACTTTTTGCAAGTTCTACCTGCTTTAGGCCCATCTGATAAGAATTTTAAAAAGAGATTGGCAAACTATACCTGAGGATCAAATCCAGCCCACTGCCTCTTGTACAGCCTGGGTATTAAAGACCAATTTTATATTTTCGAATTGTTGAAAACAAAAGAAGATTAATATTTCAAGACACATGAAAATCATGTGAAATTCCAATTTTGGCATCCACAAATAAAGTTTTATTGGGATTCCATTGCTCTCATTTGTTTATATATTGTCTAAAATTCTGTTTTTGCACTACGCTGGCAGAGTTGGCCTGCAAAGCTGAAACATTCACTCTCTGGCTCTTTACAGAAAAAGTTTGTCAACCTCTGATTTAAACCAATTTTAAAATTAACATATTAATTTGCTAATGGTCCACAAGAGAGTAAAATTTCCCAGGGCATAAATTATATTTTTATCATTATTAAAACCTTAGTGGTTAACACAGTGATGGACTTGTAGCAGTTACTCAGTAGATATTTGTTGGAAAGGTTTACAATGATCCAGCTTCTATGCAGCCTTTAGAAGAATATCTGTTTGGGGAAGCTCTCCAGCAGGCAAGAGATTCATGTCTTTTCTCCTTAGCTTTTCTCTTCTCTGTATACATGTTGCAGAACATACTCACCTAGAATGTAATCTTCTTTTTAACTGACCACAAAAATTTGGAATTTATCATGCTTTCCACAATTGGAGATTTTATTCTGAAAATTATATACTCTTCTCAGAGGCTGTGTCCTGGTTATCTATTACTGCATGCAAATTAGTCCAAACCCAGTGATTTAAAATAATAACCATTTTAATCATTTAATTATTTATTTATATGACATACTTTTGTGGATTAGGAATTCAGGCAGGGCTTAGCTGGGGATTCTTCCGCTCCACACGGTTTCACTGGCATTACTGGAGAGGTATTCAGCTGGTGCCCAGACTGCTCTGGAGGGTTCTGTGCCTGCTGCCTTGATGGGGATGGTGGGAAAGGGGGCTCAGCTGGCCCCTTCTCCATATAGTCTCAGGGCCTCTCCGTATGATCTCTGCAGCAAGGCAGTCAGAGCTGTGGCGGCTCAGAGCTCCCAGAGACCAAGGTAGAGACTGCCAGTTCTCTTAGAGTTAAGGCCCAGAGGGCAGAGTGTCATTTCGGCCACACTGTATGCATCAAAGCAGTTACCAGCAAGCTCAGATTCAAGAGGAGGGGAAACAGACCCCATCTCTCAAAAGGAAGAGTGTTAAAGAATTTGTGGTGGCCAGCTTTAATCTGCCATAGGCCGCTTCTAGTTTGATTTTTAACTTCACTTATTTCGGTTATGTAGGACAGCCTCCCTTGTCCTCATAACATATTATCTTTCTTAAACTGTCTTTCGTGTTCTCATCTCTGAGCCCTGGAATTATCAGGTGTCTAGACAAAGAGAGGACCAGCTCAGACTGGGCAGGGTTATGAGAGAATAGCCGAAGGACACTGGGTATCTTTTTCAGAAAGTGATTCTTCCCCAAAACAGTCTACTTCACCTCCTAAAATACTTAAAGGAGAAGCTAGGAGGCCTGCAGGCCCACTCTGAACCCCAGCTCTCTGGGAAGGAAGTTCTAAACTACATTCCTATGTACTATACTTAAGGACATCTTACATAATATCATTTGGAAGATATATATTTTTTTTTTCTTTGAGGCAGGGTCTCACTCTGTCACCTAGGCCAGAGTACAGTGGTACAATCATGGCTCACTGCAGCCTTGGCTTCCTGGGCTCAAGTGATCCTCCCACTCAGCCTCCCGAGTAGCTGGGACTACAGGTACCTGCCATGATGCTTAACTAATTTTTCTATTTTTTGTAGAGCGGGGTTTCACCCTGTTGCCTAGGCTGGTTTTGAACTCCCAGGCTCAAGCAATCTGCCCTCCTTAGCCTCCCAAAGTGCTGGGATTACAGGTGTGAGCCACCACACCTGGCCTAATTTATTTTTTTCATTCATTGGAAAGAAGAATCAGCCCTGTCTTTCACTGTGTAGAAATAACTAAAGAAAACACAAGCTAAGATAATGTCAGTTTAGGGCCTTGTTTATAGAATTTTTTGGAAAAAATCTAGTCACTTATAACACACAAGAAGAACACAAATGATAAGCACACAGGATATAGATAGTTAAATACATCAACATTTTATGGACAGGTAAGGTGTTCCAAACACTGTAATATTTCTTCATCAACTGGGGCACTCCTTCTGCTGTGGTTTGATGACCAGAGAGGTCAGCAAGGTTATAGCCATATGTAGATTCACTAGCTGAAAGAGAAATCCAGACCCTTCTGCTGCCTTGCATCTGGTTTTGTAATTGTATTTCCTTTTCTTGCAGCTCTAGGCCTTGACCTGCCATCACAGTTGCTTTGTCTTTGTGCCCCGTGGGGAACTTGTTTTCTTGTCCCATAGCTAATGCCTGATAGCCTCCCTGTACATTTCCCCTGTTGGTCAGAGTTTTTAGTAACTGAAGCTGTTGTGGCCAACACTGAGTGGCCAGAGCACGTTGTCACTGTTGCATATAGGCTCCAGTACTTCCTTGTTCTATAAAAAGTCACATGAGGTCATGGGGCCGGATTGTAAATTTTCTCCAGGCAACCAGAAACTCTTGTTGTTTTCACACAGAGAAAGGAAAGGGCCTGTCTTAGTGATGAAAATAGGATTGTACGTTTTTCTTTTCTTCCTTTTCTCTCTGATGCAGAGATGGATTAGAGCAAAGTCTCTACATGGTGAAGCAGTTACTCAAAAAATTGAGGCTGGGACTGGAGAACTGGTCCGCGGTTCCTGTCTTTGTTGTTGGTGGTGTTAGGCATATGTATTTCGAGAACTTTGAACATGCAGAAGAGTTTGTACTTTTTGTGGCTTGTCTGGGTTGAAACAAATGTACAGCCTTGTGAAGAGTCATTTTCATTGGCTAAAAACGAACTCTGCTTTTTTATTATCAGATAGTGTAAACAGAGATAGAACAAACCTTTGAAAAATGCTTTATAATGCAGTGGAGAGCTAAACCATTAATAATCTGTCCTTAAAGATCTGAAAAACATCTGTGGTAAGATCTTGCCAGGAGGAGAGTTTTTCTATGAAACAGCTTTTCCTTTATTTTTCTTCATGGCAGAACTGGTATTTAAGGGGGACCTTCTTGTTGAAAACAATTAAAAGAAGAATAATATTTCTCGACATGTGTTTTCATAGTCCTTAAACTCTCTTTTTCTTCAAAAATATTATATAGTTTCTGAAATTGGTGGATCTTCTTGGTTAACTCACTCTGAATTATTCATAGTCACTACCATTGTCCCTCAGTTGGAGACTTTGGAAATCCCCCTGACATCCTTTCTTGCCAAATTTGTCTCTGGTTGCCTGCCTACAATATTTTTTTCCTAATCTGACTAACCATCTCTGACTTATTTTAGCACATGCAGCATTTCAGAGTCTGATATAGTAGCACGCTACACAATTTGAAAGGAAGCTTTCCACTGGGACAGTGGCCTCAAATTGCCTCAAAGAACAATTCAAGTTCTTTTGATATGGAAAGGGAGCTCTGAAGAGCTATCATTTCTTACCTGGTATAAGCAGTTGGGGAACTAATCACTAGGAGTTTTATCCAAACTTCTTTTGGTTTTTCAGGAGTCATTGACAGGGTGGTTTTTAAATCTCAGCCCTCTGAAAAGACAAATTTTGTTCTTCATTCTCTTGAAATTTCAGAGAGGTTATATTACCCTGAATTCCCTTTCAGTTTCTTGTGGTGTCTACTTGCCATCATCCCAACCTACCACCTTGGTACTAAACATGGGCCCCAGTCCCTCCGAGCTTTGCTGTCTGCTGGTGGCCAAGAAAGTCCTGATGAGACCTAAAAGAATAGAGCTGACAAGGGTGTTTGTAGTCTAATCAGCGACTCCTAAAGACTCCAAGCACAAAATTCAAAGGTTGCCTTTTTACCAATGTACTTTCCTCTCTTATTTTAGTATGGCATCTTTGTGAATCACAGGAAGGTAACCTTGACAGGATCTGAACTCAGAGCTGTTTAGAAAGATGAAAAAAATACGCTTTTTTATTTGCCTGTGGAAATGCTTGTCCCAGATCTGACAAGTGGCCACATGTGACCAGTTATGATGAAATGCAGGAAATAACTTATGATAACCCTAACTTAAGAATGTGAACATCCTCCAGCATGCTTAAGTCCAGCCTACTGGGTTCTTTTTGGAGTCTAAGGTCAGCTACAGCTTTTTGGTCCATAGAACTTGATGTTCATTTCTGGGGAAGGACAATATGGTTTAGAAATTCCATTAAATGGCTAGAATGGTTACTGTTCTTTTTCAAGTCCAGGTATAAAGACAGAATTAAATACTTTTCCTTGTCATTATCCATGCTTAACTTTCACACTTCCATATTATTAAAAATAAATTGTGATTTACCTCTACCAACTTCCAAAAAGAATTCAAAGCAGAATACAAAAGTATTGTCAATGCAGTGTCTCATGTTGATGCCACTGTCCTAAGATCTTCCTTGCAAAGAAAGTATGAATTTTTTTCTCAGCAAATTTCTTCTTCTAGCAACACCTTACACAAGGAATACTGAAAACTTTATTTTTTAAAGTGGAATTGTGCCAAACTCTACCAGTTCTATCCAAGTAGAAAAAATAGATTTCCTCATTTTACACTGCCTCATGAACTATATGTATGTATACATGTGTTTCCTAGTCTTCATAAATGTGAAGTTTTCTATTTTGCTTTCTCTTTCACATGACAGAACCATGTGATCAGTGGAGGTTTCTGTGGCATTTCCTAGTCCTCTGACTCTTCCTAGCTCTTTGCATCTGAAAAGATAGAATGAATATTAGTGGTTTAATGTCTTGTGCCAGTATCTTTCTGTTTATTTGCTGTGGTTGGGCATAGTTCATTGCATTTATTAATTTTTGTTGGCTAATTTCAAACTGGTAATTTTAAGCCTGAAAGGCCTAAATGCCTTGCCACTGATTGAAAGACACTCTGATGGCTTCAGAAATGCTGAATGAGTTACCCTCAATGTATTGTTAAAAGCAGTTATCTTCAGAGGCCACCTATTCAGGGTCCTTTGAACATTGGGCTGTGTATTAGTCTATTCTTACACTGCTATTTAGGTTGGTGCAAAAGTAATTGAAAGTAATGGCAAAGATTGCAATATAAATAACTACCTGAGACTGGGTAATTCATAAAGAAAAGAAGTTTAACTGAAGCATGGCTGGGGAGGCCTCAGTATAATTACAGTCATGGTGGAAGGTGACGAGGAAGGAGGCATGTTTTATATGGCCAGAGTAGGAGGAAGAGAGTGAAGTGGGAGGTGCGACACACTATTAAACAAGCAGATGGTGTGGCTGGGAGTGGTGGCTCATGCCTGTAATCCCAGCACTTTGGGAGGCGGAGATGGGCGGATCACGAGGTCAGAAGCTCAAGACCAACCTGGCCAACATAGTGAAACCCAATCTTTACTAAAAATACAAAAAAATTAGCCAGGCATGGTGGCAGGCACCTGTAATCCCAGCTACTCAGGAGACTGAGGCAGGAGAATCATCTGAACCCAAGAGGCAGAGGTTGCAGTGAGCCAAGATCACACCATTGCACTCCAGCCCAGGGGAAAGTGCGAGACTCCATCTCCACAACAACAACAACAACAACAACAAAACAGGCAGATCTTGTAAGAACGAACTCACTGTCATGGGAACAGCAAGGGGGAATTCTGTTCCCATGATCCAATCACATCCCACCAGGCGCTTCTTCCAGCACTGGAGAATTCGACATGAGATTTGGGTGAGGACACAGATCCAAACCATACGAGGCTCTTACTGTTAATCTTTCCTCAATGCATTAAAAGACTTGGGTTACAAATCCAAGCTAAGATTTTCACTCAGGAAATTTGTGCATAATCAGACGTGCAAACTTTGTTTTTTCTCATTGTACCAGTTTATCAAGGGGCAGCTTAACCCCCTCGGTTTGTGTAAGTCCTAGTTTTGGGTATTTACAGTATCTTGTCAGCTTAGCAATATATTCTTTTTTCCTAATATGGTTTCTCCTTTGCCTACAAAATTCCCAACTGCTCTAAGGCAATTGCAACCTGTCTTAGTCTGGTAGGAATGAAAAACCATTGCTTACCTTTAAACACCCAGAAAATTAAAAAACAAAAGCAAAAAAACCCCGTTTTCTTCTTTTGTTTAGCTAAGACTCCTTCTCATTTTTTTAATCTATTACCCATTAAATCCTATTTCTTAACCCTTTCTTCACCACTCACTTTAAAGATCTCCGCATATACCTTAAGGCAGAGATGTAGGCTGAATTTCAAACTCCTAACATCTTACTTACCAAAACGTGGCAAGATTACACATGTGAGTTGCCTTTTCCTGGCCTTGTTGTTCATTGACCCACAGAAGTGGTCTCCTGTGTCTGATACTCCTTTGACCATCACCCATCAACCAGGCAATCACCTTTGGGATTCATCAGTTGCCTAATGTTGCAGAATTTGACTTTAGGTCCAGGATCTTTGCCATCTCTGGGGAAGTATACTGAAAAAGGCATTTTACATCAGGGGTCTACTAAAATTGTCAGCTTTCTAAACCTAAATTCATCTCTTCAGGTTTGTAATTCAGTTGCTCTAACAGACAGCAACACTGAAACAAAAGCAAGACAAAAAAAGAAACAAGTTCCCTACCTTCTTACAAATAGACACCCTTGTGAAATCTGGTCTGGTTTCTGTACAGGCAGCACTATGCTGGTAAGCCATTATCTCTTACCATTCTTTCAATCCCAATACGATTAATTTTATTCTTAAGAATAGAAAACTACAGCTATATGTATATGTGTGCATGTATACTATGTGTATTATATATGTATATTATATATATATATGTGTATATTTTTTCCACAACACAATTTTAAAAATTGATGCTTCTCATGACATTGTTATCATTATCATCCTCATTAAATACTTGTCAAATATCTACCATATGAATTGTGATAGGCATTTAGGCACGATGGTGAGTGCAAGGAATTATATAAATATATATGCACTCAGGGGCCTTGAATTTAGGTTGTTCAGGCAGAGGCATTATTCACAAAGAGGTGAATGACTATCCAGATAGAGCACTGTGACTGCCCAAGTATCTGGAGAAGACTGGAGTTCATGCCATGCCTGTGGACATGCTGATGCTCTGAAGGGGTCTTAGCTTCTCTGAAGTGAAGTGATTGAAGGGTAGGGTAGAGTCATGGTAGAGAACAGAACTGAAACACAGGGGTCTGAGGCAGGTGGGGGGATGGGGAGATGACTGCTTGACAGATTCTGTTTTCTTCGGAGAAGCATAGAGAAGATGAATCACCCCGACATAACACAAGTAGCCTAGGAGGAAGAGTTCTGTCTGTGGCCATGAGTTGTGTAGCTTCAGGCAAGTCATTTAATGTCTTGGAATCTTAGTTGCTATCTTTGTAAAATGAGGGTTGGTTTACTCTTTGAAATGGGGACAAGTTCTGAGATGGAAGCTTAGCAGGAAAAGTCTAAGCAATTAATTTGTGAGACAAAACTATACAGATTGCTTCCTGCTCAGTAATAAAACTATCAAAAGATCATCATTCTAAGGTACTGCCAGTTTGTAATCATGATTGGAGGATAGACTTGGTGAGAGGCTGTAACATATGTGCTAAGAAACACAGTGAAATGGAATTAATAAAACAGGTTAGATTAATAATGACAGGTCTTAGGTAGTTGGGGAAATGTCTGAGAGCTTAATCAATGAAGTGATAGAATCTGAAGTTTAAATTTATGATTTAGTTATCTTCTGAATGTTCTCATTATGATCCAGTGAGTCTCCCAGACTGTGGCTTTTAGGCTAAGCAATATTATGCATATTAGGGGACACAAGGGATTTGACTGTGTCAGGTTTCAGTAATGATGATTCTGAGAGCTCCATTAAACATCTCTGCTTTCCTCTGAGCTAGAAGGCAAATTAGGCAGCAGTAAGTGAGGCTTGAAGGAAATAGAAATGAGCAGCAATGGTCACAGCGAAAGTGAGATGAGGCCGTGCACACATAGGCATACAGGGAATGAGAAGTCATTTGAAAATCTGACTGGGAGGAAATGCATTGTGAGCGGAGCCTTGGAGGAGAGATATGTGTGAATCATGGCCAAAAATCAGCTCAGTGGGAACCTAAAAAAACATAATGTACAAAACTCAAGGAGCTCAATTCTGCTTCAGCACTGTAGGGTGACTACAGTTAACAGTAATTTATTGTATATTTCAAAATACCTGGAGGAGAAGACTTGAAATATTCCCAACACAAAGAAATGATAAGTGTTTGAGGTGATGGATATACTAACTACCCTGACTTGATCACTATACATTGTACCCCATACATATGTACATTTTTAAAAAACTGTTCGTAAAACTGTACAATATATAATGATATGTATATGTATACAATATATGATAATATGTATATGATAAATATGTATAATGACACATATGTATATACTTACCCCATACATATGTACAGTTTTTTGAAAATAAGGTAAAGGAAAGTCTAACAAGGATTGTGGCCATGAAAATACTATAATTAAATCATTAATTCTCACCTTTAATTCACCTGGAAGAGTTTACCCTGCTCCTCCATCCCATCCCATTGCATCCCAATACACACATATTTTAGGTAAACTGATTGAAATTTTTTTTCTATTATGGAAGTTGGTTGTCCCAGGCCAAGAAAATAACCTACCCTAAAACTGTATTTAAATGCTTGAAAACTTGAGTCTCAAAAAGGGATGCAAATATGAAGTTAGGTCCAAAATTCCCACTCATTAGAGAATGTAAATGAAAACAATATTGAGATAGCATAATTTTGCTGATCAGACTGGAGACAAATAATCATGTATAGATGGTATTTGCACCCCCATCCCCACATCCTTTTGGTGGATCCCAGAGTTTGTCTGCAGATATTTCTCAGACATGACAACAAATTCCTGCACCTTTCCTCCTGTGGGCTATCTTCGGACACGGGACCATGCTTTGTCCCTGAACAGGTCAGATGGGAAGTAACTGAGTCAGAATGCCTTGGAGTACCTCCAAACCACTAAGGGCTGGTGAATAAATATTTCACATCTTTGCCTTTTGTTGGAACAATCCTAAATTGTGTTCCATATGGCCACTCCAAGGGTCTCCAGAATAATTAAGCCCAATTGCCCATATAGTAGGGTAACGAAGTTATCTCTGCTTTTCTAAAACTGTCCCAGTTTTAGCATTGGAAATTCTGTGTCCTGGGACACCCCATTGATTCCATACAAACTGTGATAGTTGACCACACTACGAATAGAGGTAACTGGCTAGTCTATTGGTTCCCCACTTCTTGTCTTACTTCCTTACAACCTCATAGTGATTCCTGGAATTATCTTCAAAATAAACTACAGATGCTCCCCCATTTACAATGGGGTTATGTCCTGATAAACCATTATAAATTGAAAATATGATTAAGTCAAAAATGCATTTAATATACCTAACCTACCAAACATCATAGCTTAGCTTAGCCCACCTTAAACGTGCTTGGAACACTTACATTGGCCTACAGTTGGGCAAAATCTTCTGGCAACACAATGTACTGTACAGTACTGGTGTTTTCACCCTTGTGTGGCTGAGTGAGAGCTGCAGCTCACTGCCGTGGCCCAGCAAGATGTGAGAGAATCACACTGTTTTCTACTGAATGTCTATAGTTTGTGCACCATCGTAAAGTTGAAAAAGTGTAAGTGGAATCATTGGAAGTCAGTGACCATCTGTACTGCATTCACATTTTTGTCTCAGGACCTGCTTTCAGGGGCATTCAAGTGAAGCCAGTTGATGATATCCACACTTGTGAGGGTGTAGAGAAATAAGGCGACTCACACATTGTGTGGAAAGCAGAAATTTTCATAGCCCTTTGGAGGGTAATTGAACAGGCTTATGAAGTAAGAAAGTAATACGAACTTCTGTCAGTGTGACTCCAAAGCCCATGACTTGCATTTTAAAAATGCATACACTTTGAATCAGGAATTCTTTGTCTAAGACTTTCCTTAGCAGTAATGCCCAAATGAGCACAAAGATGTATGAAGATGTTCTCTGTGGATGGTCACACAATAAAAAAAAATTAAAAATATCTGTCAATGTCTGTCAAAATATCACTAATAGGGGAATTATTTAGCAAATTTGTAGTATAAGCATTTCATAAAACACTATGAAGCTATTAAAAAGCATGAGGTCAATTTGTATTATACTGGTGAGAGAGACATTTATGATATACTAGTAATCAAAGAAAATCAAATTAAAAATGTGTACCATGCTTTCTATATATCTGCATTTTTTCTCTCTCTTCCTGGAAACACATGTACACACACACACACACAAACACACAAATGCACAAATTATTAACATGATACCACCGGAGAGAGAGTTGGCTTGGGGGTGAAGGTGGAACAGAAGAGGTTATGAAGGAAATTGCCTCTATTTATTCAATGATGATAATGATGAATTTTTTTTTTTTTACGATGGGTGCATATTATTTTTAAAACGGAAAAAATAAAAAGAAATGCATTGCGTTTGGAAATGAACACCTGAAGCATTCTTCACCACTTTAATTTTTCATAAACTCCATCAATATTGGCAGCAAGGGAATTTGAGAGTTGAGCTGCATGTTCTTCTATCTTACATACATGAGTGTAAAAGTGTGTGGCAACCAAATTTAAGCATATAGGTAACCTAAAAGGTAATTCATTAGATAAATTGTCCTATTGGATAATTGGTAGATATCCAATGGCTGTTGAAACCATTGTTTTATAATCAATTGCTTGTTCTTTTAAAGATGAGAAAGACCACATAGACAGAACATATATTAGGCTGGTGCAAAAGTAATTGCAGTTTTTGCAATCGAAAGTAATTGTAATACTTCAAACACTCATTATAGTTTCCAAAAGCAAAGAAGAAAAACCATAATTACAAGGGCAAACAGGAAATTAAAATCAACTCTTGATGTATACCTAAACCTCTTCCATTTTTTTTGTTTCTTTATTCAGGAAATTAAATGATGTTGAATGACAAAGATCTGCAATCTCTCAAGTGGTTGAGAGGAAGTATGACATTGACTTAGGAGAAGACTATGGCAAATGATGCTGTAGTCAGGAAGAATGAATAGATTTGAAAAAATAATACAGAGAAAAACTAACCACAGAAAGAGTCAACTCATTGTTGTCTTTGGGTGTTTTTGTCTCCAGTTTGTTTTCCATAGACTTCAATGAGTGTGGATGGGTTTGAGAGATTACGTACTCCCTAGTTACAGTGAATCTAACAATGAAGTAAGAAAGATATGCGGTTGGTGTTGAGAAACGTGGTCTCTGCTTGGCCATGTGACTATGAGCAAAGCATCCCCAGCTTAACCTTCTGTAGACTGAGAATAATTATGTTAACTACAAGTTGCTCTGAAGATTAAATGAGAAAATGTGCACCAAATCAGTTGGTTTAGATAGCATTACTCATGTGTTGATTTTTATTATTATTCTATTTCAATTTTTTAAAATTCTTGTGTTGGGGTGAATGATAGTAAGATAACCAAAAGAATTTTAAAAAACTTTAGTAATATACGATTTTTGTAAAACTACTCCTCATGACCTTTAACATGATCAGTGTGGCTGGTGGATATCCATGGATACTCAAGAGGAACAATTAAGCTGACATTGATAAGTAGCAGCAAATAGTGTCTATTAAACCTTCTTGGTTAATAATATAGAGTTCATTCATGCAACTGGTATTTATTAAGTATGAACTATGGTTCATGCACTGTTTTAGATGCTATGGACAGACAATATTGAGTACAACAGGGATTCCACCCAAACAACTTAGAATCTAGTGCAATTTAAAGACATTAAAAATAGCAATCATAATTCCAAGTAGAATACCAACAGGGGGAATTAGTCAGTCCTTTTTCCTACTGAAATCTCTTTAATCATACCTCCAAAACGTGGACTTTAACTATAAAAATATAGAGATTTTGTCCAGTTCTAAAGTTCTGTGAGTTATTACCCTCAACTTGGGTTTAGCAGGGAAGGCTTCACATAAAACTACTTTTGAGTTGATCTTTGAAGAATGGGTAAGATTTCCCTAGGGAGGGAAGAGGAACATGGCTTTTCAGGCTGTGGGAAGTATGCAGTTTCTCTGGCAAGTAGTCAAGGGGTGGAAGGATGAAAGGGAGGTTGAAAGTGGAAATTTGTAATCACATGTTGTCACTAGCCAAATTCTCTGTCTCAGTTGTCTTTATCCTCTCTTCACCTAGCACTAAGAAGCTAGAAGAGCTGATTCTTCTTACTCTTAGGTGACATCTTACAAGCTAATGTGAATGGAGGACCACTGAAAGATCCTCCTAACCTCCAAATTCTGGGACCTCAAATCTGCTGAAATGTCCAAAATTTCCATCATGAGGATTAGGGCTTCAAGTTAATTCGCGGAGGGCATTCTTTTAAAGATATTCAGAAAATTGGTAGTGGTGCCTTGGTTAGTGACCAAGAGGATAACACTTTTCTATGAAATCACTCATCAAAGTTAGAAGGATGTAGGGATTTTCTAGATATGAAACAGAAAAAGAGGAATGGGCTGGGGCAGTGGTCCTTGCCTTGAAATTCCTGAACTCACTGGGGTTTAAGAAACTTAACATCAATTGGTATAATGATAATAATGCCAATGATTACCATAGCAGCAAAAGCAACAGCAAAAACAATGAAAAATTTGTTTTCATTGGGTGCTTATGTTCTGCCTGTGTTTTACATACTTTCTTTATTGTCACCATACCTTATGGGCTTGATTTATTGTTCTCACCTTCTAGATAAAGGAACTGAGACTTGAAGAGGTTAAATAATTTATTAAAGATTGCAGAACCAGTTAGTGACATAACTGGAATATGAACTTCTGTCAGTGTGACTCCAAAGCCCATGACTTGAGAACATCAAGTCACCAAGGGCACAATCAAAACAAACACTGTTTACACCATACCTTTATGTACATTCAGACCTGGGTACACAAGAGGATCATGCCAAATAAGGGATAGGTAGTGGTAGAGCCATGGCTCCAGTCCTCTTCTTTTGTCAACCTTGGTCATGAATAAGTTATGGATACTAGGAAGCACTTTGAATCAATACCAGTGTGTTTTCACTCTGAGGTTTCTGTGGTAGATTGTGATTGCAGTGGTCTTCTCCTGCTCGTGTGTACCCTCTTTATGACAGCTACTAATAGCTTGCCTTTCTTTGTCTGAGTATTGCTATGTTTAAACAACAGTATAGGGAAAGCAATATGGTACTAATTAGGGCATTCCACGCATGGGTAAATTCCAGTCTATACTGGGCTACTTTAATCAGTTAAAAGCAGGTTATGTGATTACCACCATGGACTATTATTCTAACTAGCGGTCATTTTGCCCTCATGGACAATGTCTGGAGGCATTTTTGATCATCACGATGAGGATGGGGATGCTTTTGTCATACAGTTTGTAGAAGCTAAAGATGCTGCTAAACATCTGATAATGCACAGAACAGCCCCCAAAGCAATTATCTGGCCTAGAATGTCAGTGGTGCCAAGGTTGAGAAACCCTCTCCTAATAAGACACATTGGAAATTAATGTCATTTTTACAAAAATTTCTATATGGCAATTAGAGGAAAATCAGCATATTTTTATTCCTCCTTCCAAAGTTACTGTTATTCTTTCACAACAGTCATGCTATTGTATGTGAAATGGGGTTTACTCACATTGAAGGTATTGTTATGGGTGTTTTTTTTTTTTTTTGGTAACTTGCTTGGGCTGCATGTGTTTCCTGGAAGCAGAGGTACAAGATTGTGTATCTTCCTTATCCTGGGTTTAAGAACATCAAGAGTATACTTAAAAGCCAGCTTTTCCCCACTACACAGCATCAAGGCAAAAGAAACACAGTTTCTTCAGGACTAATTTGACACTGACTCTTTTGCATCTTATTCAAATCTTAACAGGCATAAATAATGATTGGCAAGAACAGGACAAACATCTGTAAGCAGTGTTGCAGTCATATGTCCAACATGTGAGAGCAGTTTTACAATAACATCAGAAAGTCCTTGGAAAGATGCCTTTTTCTTCATTAAAATAATAATAGCAGAGTCAGATGATACCACTGTCCAGGTAAACTCCTTGTTTCCCATTTTCTAGAGAGCCCTGCTCTTAAAAAACATAGAAAGAACTCCTGATACTTCATTCTTGTCATCTTTCCTGATGAAAATCTGTAACTCCCATTCCCTATTATAATTAGCAAAATAACATAGTGTTATTATGTAAATAGTGCCTTATGTAAATGTTGCAATTCAAAGTTGTCACATCTGGTGGAAATATAGAACTGTTTATTATCTATATATCTTCATCTGTAATCTATATATACAGTACTTTAAGAAAATGAAATCCAATCTCTCTTTTGTCTAAGTAATTCACATTCTTTGGCTTTTGCCTGAAAGCTTTATTTCCAGCCCTTTAATCATATATCAATCATATTCCTGCAATGCTTGTCATAAATGCACATTTCTGCCCCTTATTCCTCAAGCTCCTAAATCAGAATCTCAAGAAAGTGGAGTCCTGGGAATCTGTAGTTTTTACAAGATTCCTAGGTGATTTTTATGCGCTGCAGGTTTTGATAACCACCAGCATAGTGAGTTGGGCTTCTCTCAGATTATTTTAATGAGCTTTTCCAGCTGCTTTGGAGAGTAGCTTTGCTTTCCACATTATCTGGTTGTCTTACCCAAACAGCTATCTGTTCTCCTTGGTCTTCGGTTGTTCACAGACAAAATGCAAATGGTAATCTTACCAACACATAATGAGAATGTCTGGAAAATTGAATTCATAGTGCTGTTAATGAAAGAGCACATAAATGTTTGAAATATGCTTTTTTTAAAAAAAAAAAAGAAATGGCTGAAGGAAAACACACCTGTCTCCATTTAGAACTGATATACTTCAATCAGTCTTTGCCACATAAGAGTATTTGTCTTATTATAATAGCAAGTATACACTAGTAAGACAAATGTATGCTTCATTATGTTTTAGGAGACACATACATGCTTTATTTTAATTCTTACTGTGGCAACTCTTAAAAGATACACATTTGTAAAGTGTTTGCTTCAAGTCAATCCTCTTTTAGGCATGATGTCCTTACAGCAATTTCCAGCATCATTAGGCCTAGAAATATAAAGTACAGTTGCTTGGTGTGTGTGGAAGAAATAGGATAGATTCATAAACCATCAAATTGTCCTTCAGCTCTCTGCATAAGAGGAACTGAAGAGAGTGCCTCAGGATAGAGAGACAATTGGGACAATTTCACCATGTTTTTATAATGCTACACAGTCTTGATTTTGAGGGACCCAGACTTTGACATTTTCTAATTCTACATTCTAAGCATCAGTAATTCATGCTTCAATAATCGCTCTGGAATTTGTATCTAAACTTGGTATAAGATTTCAAGATCATGGTGTATTGAGATTCAGTGCTGAACAGATGAAACGTTCTGATAAAAAAGGGACCCAAGGACAGGAAAGATGTTTCTGCTTCTCATTAATGTTTTGCTGTTACTTGAAGTACTTTTTGGTTGTTTTACTTTTTCAAAGTAAATTTTCAAATTATCAAGCTATCTTTGTCTTGATAATTTGAAGATCTAATGAATTATTGTACATTGAACATAATGTGTGCATTGTGAGCACACATAAAGGAATGTTAAGGATAATAGTATGTTGTCTAGGTACTGATATGTGTAGAAGGAAACTACAACGATGGCCCCCAGGATCTGTTGCATCTAGAAACCATCACTGCTCCTGGAACTTTGCCCCTAGCCTGGCTGAACAGGATAATGCCCTGAGGACACACACTGTCCAAATTTCTACTGAATGATGTTGACATTGAGGATTCAGTCATGGAATCTGCCTTCCTTGGATATCAAATGAAGTCTGAAATGGGAACTAACTTTCTGAGAGCCTAACTCATGGAGAATACAGAGGCACAATCCTTCTAGGTATTAGTTCAGGAGGGATAAGGATATACGGAGAGACCCTGAAGGACCACTCGGGGCCGTCTGGTGTAGATGAGCTAAATAGTACATATTAGTTAATATTTGAATGCATTTAGCAAGGAGACCAGTAAGAATGACAATAAAATATTAAAAATGCCACACTGACTTCATCCTGATGGCTGCTGGCACCACACTCACCACTGCCGAGGACACTGTACACTAATTATGATGAAGGTAACTGAACTTTTAACATGTGATAACTTTTTTCAAGCCTCACGGTAATCTCTGTTAGTTTTCTACTAACTTCCCCCTTTAAAACATGAAGAAATTGAGGCTTAGCTGAAGATGGCCGAATAGGAACAACTCCATCTATAGCTCCCAGCGTGAGCAATGCAGAAGCTGGGTGATTTCTGCATTTCCATCTGAGGTACTGGGTTCATCTCACTAGGGAGTGCCAGACAGTGGCACTATTTAAGAAATGGTGCGGGAAAACTGGCTAGCCATATGTAGAAAGCTGAAACTGGATCCCTTCCTTACACTTTATACAAAAAATTCAAGATGGATTAAAGACTTAAATGTTAGACCTAAAACCATAAAAACCCTAGAAGAAAACCTAGGCAATACCATTCAGGACATAGACATGGGCAAAGACTTCATGTCCAAAACACCAAAAGCAATGGCAACAGAAGCCAAAATTGACAAATAAGATATAATTAAAATAAAGAACTTCTGCACAGCAAAAGAAACTACTGGTTGGGAGCCAAGATGGCTGAATAGGAACAGCTTCAGTCTACAGCTCCCAGAGTGAGCAATGCAGAAGAGGGGTGATTTCTGCATTTCCGTCTGAGGTACCGGGTTCATCTCACTAGGGAGTGCCAAACAGTGGGTGCGGGACAGTCGGTTTAGCGCATGGTGCGCCAGCCGAGCTGAAGCAGGGCAAGGCATTGTCTCACTTGGGAAGCGCAAGGGGTCAGGGAGTTCCCTTTCCTAGTCAAAGAAAGGGGCGACAGACAGCACCTGGAAAATCGGGTCACTCCCACCCTAATACTGCACTTTTCCAATGGGCTTGGAAAACGGCAGACCAGGAGATGGTGTCCCGCACCTGGCTCAGAGGGTCCTATGCCAATGGAGTCTCACTGATTGCTAGCACAGCAGTCTGAGATCAAACTGCAGGGCGGCAGCGAAGCTGGGGGACGGGCACCCACCATTGCCCAGGCTTGCTTAGGTAAACAAAGCAGCCAGGAAGCTTGAACTGGGTGGAGCCCACCACAGCTCAAGGAGGCCTGCCTGCCTCTGTAGGCTCCACCTCTGGGGGCAGGGCACAGACAAAAAAAAAAAGTCAGCAGTAACCTCTGCAGACTTAAATGTCCCTGTCTGACAGCTTTGAAGAGAGTAGTGGTTCTCCCAGCACACAGCTGGAGATCTGAGAACGGGCAGACTGCCTCTTAAAGTGGGTCCCTGAGCCCCGAGCAGCCTAAATGGGAGGCACCCCCCAGTAGGGACAGACTGACACCTCACTCGGCCAGGTACTCCTCTGAGACAAAACTTCCAGAGGAACGATCAGACAGCTGAATTTGCGGTTCATGAAAATCCGCTGTTCTGCAGCCACCGCTGCTGACACCCAGCCAAAGAGGGTCTTGAGTGGACCTCTAGCAAACTCCAACAGACCTGTAGCTGAGGGTCCTGTCTGTTAGAAGGAAAACTAACAAACAGAAAGGACACCCACACCAAAAACCCATCTGTACATCACCATAATCAAAGACCAAAAGTAGAAAAAACTACAAAGATGGGGAGAAAACAGAGCAGAAAAACTCGAAACTCTAAAAAGCAGAGTGCCTCTCCTCCTCCAAAGGAACGCAGTTCCTCACCAGCGATGGAACAAAGCTGGACAGAGAATGACTTTGACGAGTTGAGAGAAGAAGGCTTCAGATGATCAAACTACTCTGAGCTACAGGGGGAAATTCAAACCAATGGCAAAGAAGTTAAAAACTTTGAAAAAAAATTAGACAAATGTATAACTAAAATGACCAATGCAGAGAAGTACTTAAAGGAGCTCATGGAGCTGAAAGGCAAGTTTCAAGAACTACGTGAAGAATACAGAAGCCTCAGTAGCCGATGCGATCAACTGGAAGAAAGGGTATCAGTGATGGAAGGTGAAATGAATGAAATGAAGCGAGAAGGGAAGTTTAGAGAAAAAAGAATAAAAAGAAACAAAAAAAGCCTTCAAGAAATATGGGACTATATGAAAAGACCAAACCTATGTCTGATTGGTGTACCTGAAAGTGATGGGGAGAATGGAACCAAGTTGGAAAACACTCTGCAAGATATTATCCAGGAGAACTTCCCCAATCTAGCAAGGCAGGCCAACATTCAGATTCAGGAAATACAGAGAATGCCACAAAGATACTCCTCGAGAAGAGCAACCCCAAGACACATAATTGTCAGATTCACCAAAGTTGAAATGAAGGAAAAAATATTAAGGGCAGCCAGAGAGAAAGGTCGGGTTACCCACAAAGGGAAGCCCATCAGACTAACAGCTGATCTCTCAGCAGAAACTCTACAAGCCAGAAGAGAGTGGGGGCCAATATTCAACATTCTTAAAGAAAAGAATTTTCAACCCAGAATTTCATATCCAGCCAAACTAGGCTTCATAAGTGAAGGAGAAATAAAATACTTTACAGACAAGCAAATGCTGAGTGATTTTGTCACCACCAGGCCTGACCTAAAAGAGCTCCTGAGGGAAGTACTAAACATGGAAAGGAACAACCAGTACCAGCCACTACAAAAACATGCCAAATTGTAAAGAACATCGAGGCTAGGAAGAAACTGCATCAACTAACGAGCAAAATAACCAGCTAACATCACAATGACAGGATCAAATTCATACATAACAATATTAACTTTAAATGTAAACGGGCTAACTGCTCCAATTAAAAGACACAGACGGGCAAATTGGATAAGGAGTCAAGACCCATCAGTGTGAGGTATTGAGGAAACCCATCTCACATGCAGAGACACATATAGACTCAAAATAAAGGGATGGAGGAAGATCTACCAAGCAAATGGAAAACAAAAAAAAAGCAGGGGTTGCAATCTTAGTCTCTGATAAAATAGACTTTAAACAAACAAAGATCAAAAGAGACAAAGAAGGCCATTACATAATGATAAAGGGATCAATTCGACAAGAGCTAACTATCCTAAATATATATGCACCCAATACAGGAGCACCCAGATTCATAAAGCAAGCCCTGAGTGACCTACAAAGAGACTTAGACTCCCACACGATAATAATGGGAGATTTTAACACCCCACTGTCAACATTAGACAGATCAATGAGACAGAAAGTTAACAAAGATACCCAGGAATTGAACTCAGCTCTGCACCAAGCAGACCTAATAGATATCTACAGAACTCTCCACCCAAAATCAACAGAATATACATTCTTTTTCAGCACCACACCACACCTATTCCAAAATTGATCACATAGTTGGAAGTAAAGCTCTCCTCAGCACATGTAAAAGAACAGAAATTATAACAAACTGTCTCTCAGACCACAGTGCAATCAAACTAGAACTCAGGATTAATAAACTCACTCAAACCACTCAACTACATGGAAACTGAAGAACCTGCTCCTGAATGACTACTGGGTACATAACAAAATGAAGGCAGAAATAAAGATGTTCTTTGAAACCAGTGAGAACAAAGACACAATATACCAGAATCTCTGGGACACATTTAAAGCAGTGTGTAGAGGGAAATCTGTAGCACTAAATGCCCACGAGAGAGCAGGAAAGACCTAAAATTAATACCCTAACATCACAATGAAAAGAACTAGAGAAGCAAGAGCAAACACATTCAAAAGTTAACAGAAGCCAAGAAATAACTAAGATCAGAGCAGAACTGAAGGAAATAGAGACACAAAAAACCCTTCAAAAAATTAATGAATCCAGGAGCTGGTTTTTTGAAAAGATCAACAAAATTGATAGACCACTAGCAAGACTAATAAAGAAGAAAAGAGAGAAGAATCAAATAGATGCAATAAAAAATGAAAAAGGGGATATCACCACCGATCCCACAGAAATACAATCTACCATCAGAGAATACTACAAACACCTCTACACAAATAAACTAGAAAATCTAGAAGAAATGGATAAATTTCTCAACAAATACACCCTCCCAAGACTAAACCAGGAAGAAGTTGAATCTCTGAATAGACCAATAACAGGCTCTGAAATTATGGCAATAATCAATAGCTCACCAACCAAAAAGAGTCCAGGACCTGATGGATTCACAGCTGAATTCTACCAGAGGTACAAGGAGGAACTGCTACCATTCCTTCTGAAACTATTCCAATCAACAGAAAAAGAGCGAATCCTCCCTAACACATTTTATGAGGCTAGCATTATCCTGATACCAAATCCTGGGAGAGACACAACCAAAAAAGAATTTCAGACCAATATCTCTGATGAACATTGATGCAAAAATCCTCAATAAAATACTGGCAAACTGAATCCAGCAGCACATCAAAAAGCTTATCCACCATGATCAAGTGGGCTTCATCCCTGGGATGCAAGGCTGGTTCAACATAAGCAAATCAATAAATGTAATCCAGCATATAAACAGAACCAAAGACAAAAACCACATGATTATCTCAATAGATGCAGAAAAGGCCTTTGACAAAATTCAACAACGCTTCATGCTAAAAACTCTCATTAAATTAGGTATTGATGGGACATATCTCAAAATAATAAGAGCTATCTATGACAAACCCACAGCCAATATCATACTGAATGGGAAAAACTGGAAGCATTCCCTTTGAAAACTGGCACAAGACAGGGATGCCCTCTCTCACCACTCCTATTCAACATAGTGCTGGAAGTTCTGGCCAGGGCAATCAGACAGGAGAAGGAAATAAAGGGTATTCAATTAGGAAAAGAGGAAGTCAAATTGTCCCTGTTTGCAGATGACATGACTGTATATCTAGAAAACCCCATCATCTCAGCCCAAAATCTCCTTAAGCTGATAAACAACTTCAGCAAAGTCTCAGGATACAAAATCAATCTGCAAAAATCGCAAGCATTCTTATACACCAATAACAAACAGAGAGCCAAATCATGAGTGAACTTCCATTCACAATTGCTTCAAAGAGAATAAAATTCCTAGGAATCCAACTTACAAGGGACGTGAAGGACCTCTTCAAGAACTACAAACCACTGCTCAATGAAATAAAAGAGGATACAAACAAATGGAAGAACATTCCATGCTCATGGGATGGAAGAATCAATATCGTGAAAATGGCCATACTGCCCAAGGTAATTTATAGATTCAATGCCATCCACATCAAGCTACCAATGACTTTCTTCACAGAATTGGAAAAAGCTACTTTAAAGTTCATATGGAACCAAAAAAGAGCCCACATCACCAAGTCAATCCTAAGCCAAAAGAACAAAGCTGGAGGCATCACGCTACCTGACTTCAAACTATACTACAAGGCTACAGTAACCAAAACAGCATCGTACTGGTACCAAAACAGAGACATAGATCAATGGAACAGAACAGAGCCCTCAGAAATAATGCTGCATATCTACAACTATCTGATCTTTGACAAACCTGACAAAAACAAGCAATGGGGAAAGGATTCCCTATTTAATAAATGATGCTGAGAAAACTGGCTAGCCATATGTAGAAAGCTGAAATTGGATCCCTTCCTTACACCTTATACAAAAATTAATTCAAGATGGATTAAAGACTGAAATGTTAGACCTAAACTGTAAAAACCCTAGAAGAAAACCTAGGCAATACCATTCAGGACACAGGCATGGGCAAGGACTTCATGTCTAAAACACCAAAAGCAATGGCAACAAAAGCCAAAATTGACAAATGGGATCTCATTAAACTAAAGAGCTTCTGCACAGCAAAAGAAACTACCATCAGAGTGAACAGGCAACCTACAAAATGGGAGAAAATTTTTGCGACTTACTCGTCTGAAAAAGGGCTAATATGCAGAATCTACAATGAACTCAAACAAATTTACAAGAAAAAAACAAACAACCCCATCAAAAAGTGGGTGAAGGACATGAACAGACACTTCTCAAAAGAAGACATTTATGCAGCCAAAAAACACATGAAAAAATGCTCATCACCACTGGCCATCAGAGAAATGCAAATCAAAACCACAGTGAGATACCACCTCACACCAGTTAGCATGGCAATCATTAAAAAGTCAGGAAACAACAGGTGCTGGAGAGGATGTGGAGAAATAGGAACAATTTTACACTGTTGGTGGGACTGTAAACTAGTTCAACCATTGTGGAAGTCAGTGTGGTGATTCCTCAGGGATCTAGAACCAGAAATACCATTTGACCCAGCCATCCCATTACTGGGTATATACCCAAAGGATTATAAATCATGCTGCTATAAAGACACATGCACACGTATGTTTATTGCGGCACTATTCACAATAGCAAAGAGTTGGAACCAACCCAAATGTCCAACAACGATAGACTGGATTAAGAAAATGTGGCACATATACACCATGGAATACTATGCAGCCATAAAAAGTGATGAGTTCATGTCCTTTGTAGGGACATGGATGAAACTGGAAACCATCATTCTCAGTAAACTATGGCAAGGACAAAAAACCAAACACCGCATGTTCTCACTCATAGGTGGGAACTGAACAATGAGAACACATGGACACAGGAAGGGGAACATCACACTCTGTGGACTGTTGTCTGGTGGAGGGAGGGGGGAGGTACAGCATTAGGAGATACACCTAATGCTAAATGACGAGTTAATGGGTGCAGCACACCAACATGGCACATGTATACATATGTAACAAACCTGCACATTGTGCACATGTACCCTAAAACTTAAAGTATAATAATAATCATAAAAAAAAATAAGAAACTACCATCAGACTGAACAGGAAACCTACAGAATGGGAGAAAATTTTTGCAATCTACTCATCTGACAAAGGGCTAATATCCAGAATTTACAATGGACTCAAACAAATCTATAAGAAAAAAACAGCCCCATCAAAAAGTGGGCAAAGGGTACCCTAAAACCTAAAGTATAATTAAAAAAAAAAAAAGTGGGCAAAGGATATGAACAGACACTTCCCAAAAGAAGACACTTATGCAGCCAAAAAACACATGAAAAAATGCTCATCATCACTGGCCATCAGAGAAATGCAAATCAAAACCACAATGAGATACCATCTCACATCAGTTGGAATGGCCATCATTAAAAAGTCAGGAAACAACAGGTGCTGGAGAGGATGTGGAGAAATAGGAACACTTTTACACTGTTGGTGGGACTGTAAACTAGTTCAACCACTGTGGAAATCAGTGTGGCGATTCCTCAGGGATCTTGAACTAGAAATACCATTTGACCCAGCCATCCCATTACTGGGTATATACCCAAAGGATTATAAATCATGCTGCTATAAAGACACATGCACACGTATGTTTATTGTGGCACTATTCACAATAGCAAAGACTAGGAACCAACCCAAATGTCCAACAATGATAGACTGGATTAAGGAAACGTTGCACATATACACCATGGAATACTATGCAGCCATAAGAAATGATGAGTTCATGTCCTTTGTAGGGACATGGATGAAGCTGGAAACTATCATTCTCAGCAAACTATTGCAAGGACAAAAAACCAAACACCGCATGTTCTCACTCATAGGTGGGAATTGAACAATGACAACACATGGACACAGGAAGGGGAACATCACACACTGGGGCCTGTTGTCGGGTTGGGGGAGGGGAGAGGGATGGCATTAGGAGATATACTTAATGTTAAATGATGAGTTAGTGGGTGCAGCACACCAACATGGCACATGGCACATGTATACATATGTAACTAACCTGCACGTTGTGCACATGTACCCTAAAACTTAAAGTATAATAATAATAATAAAAAAAAAGAAATTGAGGCTTAGCTATGTTAACTCTTCCAAGATCACACAACCAGTAGGGTTGGGCCCGATTCTGATCCAGGCTGTTCAACTTCACTTTGTGCTCCTACTGCAATGTTTGATGTTGTCTTAGGGAGACGATCTGCAGAAACTTGTAAGCAGATAAATGGGAGTGAGCTGGTCTAATTGTGTTTGTGGGATTAAGAAATAGTTGACTATCATTATTTAGGAACTGGCAACTGGGAGTTCAGGACCCTAGAATCCTCCCCAAAACTTCTAGAATCTTTTATTTGCAGCTAGAGAAGATAAGTTGCATTGTCAAACACTCTCTATTCCTTCACTATTCCAGAGCTAAACACACAGGTAATGTTTACTCATTTGATTCTCAGATGGCTAGAATGACCCCAATAACTTTCTGTTATTCTATTATTTGGCATTTTGCCATGTCCTGCCTGATCTGTTGCATATTTCTGTGTTGGGCCTGTCTGGGTGCTGTCTACTGGGGTAAGAAATGTGATGGGATTAAACCTATCTTATATCAGGGATGTCCCGATCCCTATGCAGGAGAGTGCTCATCTGTGATAATGCCATGTCTGGCTTCCTCATTGAATGCTCCAATACACTTCAGACTCAGGCTGGCATTTATCTATTTCCTCACATTCTACCTGCTTGTCATTTGTTCTAGGCAGAAGCTTGACTTTCCTTGATTATATATTTCCTGCTTAGCTACAAGGAAATTACTGCTTGTATTTCCTATTCAATCCCTGAAACTTAGATTTAGTCTTTTAAAACAATGTTTACATTTCCTGTTTGTTTATTTTCCTCCCAAATCAGCCCTGTATAATTATATATTTAGCCGTTGCCTGACAGTGACGGCCGTGGGACATCTGCCCCAGCTAAACATGGATGTTTTTATTTTCATTTCCTAATCTCCCCATCGCTTTGAGAACAAACTCTGTCTAGACTTTCTTCCCTAAGTTCTAAACTGGGTTTGGAATATATAAAAACATTATTTATCTTTGAATTCCTGATGTTTCAAACCCTACGTGGGAGATGCTTAATAAATATTTATGAAAAAAAGAATGAGCTTAAAATGGATTAGAAGATTAGATTCTTCAGGTAAAGAACTTCATAATCAACTACCCATGGGGACTTTCATATTATTCATTGTTTTGCTATGTCTTGGAGGTCTACTATGGTGCTGCATTCCATGTATTGTTTTATGATGTTGATTTGCACAGGCTTGTACTGTGCAGTGGAGTCTGAATGGTAATGTTTGGCAAATAGGAGGAATCTTTAATTTGCTTTCAGTGATTCAAACATATTTCCATAACAACTGTTTTGTTTACTTCCTTGTTTTATTTTTAGGAATTTAGGTTTGCTTAATCACAGACCGGTCTGTTATATCTTGCATATTTGGATTTTTATACAGCTTCTCTTTTAGTGTATGTTATTTGGTCATTTGGCTGTACAAGTGGAAGAACCAACTTTATAATTACTTACATACATCTAAATCCCATAGATTTTACTTTTCTGACACTTTTAAACAATATTCTGGGAAAAAAAATTAGCCAAAATAGTTGACTACATGGGTTAATAAATCTCAATCCAAATATGCAATTATAGGTATAGCCTAAAGTATCTCAAATTACTATCCTAGGGTTGAAAAATCTCTGCAGCAATTCCTTGATGGACTTATCTTTGCTTGATTAGGATCTTCTATATGACTGTATAAAGGACTTTAGTGTTCTTGCAGGTTATAGGCAGGGTTTGTCTAATGTTTATTCGTGCGCAGATCGTTAATTATGAATTACAACGATAAGTGCTAGAGAGGCATCCTGGGTCACTCCCAGACATGATCTCAATTATCTTCTACTTCTCTATGCTAACCTTGTATAGGGTGAAAACTCTGGAACTTTTTACAACAGTTTCCATGCTGAATGAAGTGGAAAGAACGTTGGCCTGGGAATCTAAAAGCCTGGATTTCAGGTTCTACTCTACACTAACAAGGGATGTGACTTTTAATCTCTTTGCCTCAGGCCTTCCTTACCTGTTAAAGTAATATAAATGTTCAACTAAATGACCTATCACAATGCTTTTAGCACAGACATGCTGTGATGTGTGTTTTATTCATATCCCTGAGTTTGGGACAATATTTTCTTCCTGAGTAATGGAAAATTGAGCTGGCTTGGGAATCTAAAAGCCTGGATTTCAGGTTCTACTCTACACTAACAAGGGATGTGACTTTTAGAAAATCTCTCTGCCTCAGGCCTTCCTTACCTGTTAAAGTAATATAAAGTTTCAACTAAATGACCTCTCACAATGTTTTTGGCACAGACGTGCTGTGAGGTAAATGTGTTTTATTCATATCCTTGAGTTTGGAACAATATTATCTTGAGCAATGGAAAATTGAGCTAGTCTTTATGTAGCCAAAGAGAACCTGGGGCTGCCTGTTGCCTTTAATCCAATCAGGAAGCAGTTGGACACCAACTGCTGGGAGCATAAAAGATAAAGTAGCTAATAGTGATGTGACAACCATAGTGAATGACCAATTACTAAGTGCCAGGTGATATGCGGTGTTCAGATATTATCTTACTTATTCTCACCACAACCCCGTGAAGCAGATTTTTACATGTGAGAAAAGTGAGGTCTAGAGAGCTTAATAACTTGCCAGAGATCATGAACCTGATAATTGTCTGAACCAGAATTCAAATTCAGGTTCGGCCTGAGTCTAACAGCCGACTTTGATCTCTTAAGCTCCACTGCCTCTATCTGCAAAACTCTCTTCTTCAATTAAAAAAATATTTATTGTGGATGTACAATGTATCAGGCATTGCTCTGGAGTAGATGCTTGGGATATATCAGAGAACAAATAAAAAGCCTTTCCTCATGGAGCTTCTATTTTAGCCCGGATAGAGCATAGTATCCATAGACATAATAAATAAATAAGTTATGTGGAAGTTTAGCAGGTTGTGAGTAATATGGAAAAAGAAAAGCAAAGCTAGGTGAAGGGAGCTGGGAATGTGGTGAATACAGTGAGGTGGATTATAATTTTCAGTTGAGTGTTAAGGTGGGCATCATTGGGATGGTAAATCTTGATAAAAGTCTTGAAGGAGGAAAGGGAATTAATTATACGGCTACCTGGTGGAAGAGCATTTGGGGCAGAGAGAACAGCAGGGCCCTAAGTGGGGGAGTGTGCCTGGTTTTAGCAAGTCAGTTATGTATGACAAAGAAAAAGTCACAATGAAGAGGACATTGAGATCCAAATTTAGACCCTGACATTCCTTCTCATGGTGTGTTTATTTGTTTTAGAAGCAGGTTGACTCTTCTTTCTTCTTGTCATTTCTTTTTCTCGTCAGTACATTCCATCCTGCTTACCCAAAAGCCTACTCAAAAAGTTTCTTGTTTCCCCCAAGAGGCTTTATTTTGCTTTGATCTAAGGTAGTAGTTCTCAAGCTTTCTGATCCGTGGACACTTACGCTCTTAGCCAAGGATAGAAGTCACTGCCATAGGCAGCGGGTCAACATGTAGCCCAGACTCTGGAAAGAAAGAATTCTCTCATCCAACCCTCCCCAGTATTGTCCTTACATAGCTAGAAGTGAGGGGCTCAATCAATATTCTATGCCTTAAGACAGTGCTGCTTCATCTTTAATGTGCCTCCAAATCTCCTGGAGATCTTGTTAAAATGCAGATTCCAGTTTGGTAGGTCTGGCATGGGGCCTGGGATTCTGCATGTTTTATGAACCCACAGACCACACTTTAGTTAGTGAGGATCTAGGGGTGAAATTGAGCACCCCAAAGATGGTTTGACCCTATACTTCTAGCTAGTGCTCTACTATCCAGCACAACTAAGCTTGCTAAATTATGCATCATCAGAAGATGAGGGACATTGAATAAAAAAAAATGGAAATGCCACCCTCAGAGCAATCCAGTGGGCCTTATCCACCATATTCTATGATGCTCAGTGTTTTCGTCTACCTCCTGCCCAAAACCTCCAAGTAGCTTCCTGATTACCTGAAAACATAATTCAGACTCCTTGCCCTGGCTCACAATACCCTCAGTAGCCTGGCCTCTGTGTATTTCTCTGACCTTCACTATAATCATTTCCCCTTACTCACCACAATGCAGCTACTGGGACATCATTTGAGTTCTAGAAGCTGCTTGAATTCTCAGTGTATTTGGCTATGGCTGTCAAATAGGCATTCTAATCACTTGCTCAGTGTATAGCAAAGATACTTTAAAAGAACTCCAAAAATAATTTTGCAAAGAATTTATTTAACAAATGCAATAAAGTTCTGAGAAAAAGGAAAGATTTTTAGATTTTTAAAAACACCTATTCAATCAGAAATTTTTTATTATAGACCTACTGAGTGCCAGGTGTCTTGTTAGACATTTGAGAAATGTAAATGAACAAAGAGATTGCTAGGATTCCAGCATGGGAGAAAGACAGTAAACAATAAACAGAATAAGTAAATTAGGTGGTACTTTAAAAATGTAATAAGTACTATGAAAAATCCAGTCAGGCAGAGAGAAGAAGGTTGAGAAAGAGGAACCCAGATGGGAGGGAGCAGGTAACATCTGGGCAAAGACCAGGGGAGTCGAGAGTGGGGAAGTTATGCATTCAGATGATGTTGGGGAAAGACACTTAGTGTGAAAGGCCTAAGGCTGTCAGCTGGACTGGAGCAAAGTAGGTGATGTGTTCATGATGATAATACAGTGTGTGTGTATGTGTGTGTGTGTGTGCACGTGTGTGTGAGAGAGAGATCATGTAGGGCCAGCTATTTTAGGTTTATGTATATATATATATATATATTTTCAAAAGTTAATTATGAAGGAGGAGGGACAATAAAATATTTAAAGCCCAAATTTCTCTAGTTCCTACTTTCTTAGGGGGTTAGTTTTAAGGAGAACTTTTTTTTTTTTTTTTTTTTTTTGAGATGGAGTCTAGCCCTGTTGCCCAGGCTGGAGTGCAATGGCGCCATCTCACTGCAACCTCTGCCCCCAGGTTCAAATGATTCTCCTGCCTCAGCCTCCCGAGTAGCTGGGATTACAGGCACCCACCACCACGCCCAGCTAATTTTTGTATTTTTAGTAGAGATGGGGTTTCACCATGTTGGCCAGGCTGGTCTCGAACTCCTGATCTCGTGATCTGCCTGCCTTGGCCTCCCAAAGTGCTGGGATTACAGGCGTGAGCCTCCGCACCTGGCTGAGAAGTTGTTTTAATCTATGTCATTTTATAATATGTACAAATTTATTTTAAAGTGATTTAAGTTATATATTAGTAAAAAATAAATAGTTGAATGAAACAGGTTTCCCTAAGTTGACGCAGTAACAGAAAAATTTGTTTCCTGCTTGGAGTGCAAACAGAAAGGGCTTAGTCTGTGACTCGTTTAACCAGGCCCCCATGCCCTTGATAAAAGAGCTGCTTCTACCTCAGCTAAATGGGAAGTCATTTTGATTGAGTCTGGAAGGGGAATCACTGGTGGTGGGACTGTCTTCTCCTGAGTGGGAAACAACTGCCCAGGTCTGATGAGGCTCCCTGGGCCATCTGGAGAGTTGAAGTGTGTAGCGTTATGTTGAATGGGACGTAAAATTCTCTAGAGGAAACCAGAGCAGCAGCTTCAGCATCACCTGAACACTTGTTGGAAATGCTAATTCCCAGGTCTGGAGGTGATGAGTGTTGGCAGTACAGAGACGAATGAATGAGGGGCCTCTGTCCTTTCCGCTAGAAAAAGAGGTTCTTGACCCTGGCAGCACCTTATAATCCACAGGGAACTTAAAACAAAACAAAATGAACAACTGATGCCACGGCTTCTGTACCGGAGATTCCAATTTAATTAATCTGGGGATAAACCAAGGACATCAGTATTTTTAACTCCCCTAAAGTGTTTCTAATGAGCAGAATCAGTGTAATAGGACAGATTTCTTAACTTCCACACTATTGACACTTTAGACTGGAGAATCTTTTGTTGCAGCAAGCAGTCCTGTGCATTATAGGATGTTTAGCAGCATCCTGGCCTTTACTTACAGAACCCCTGACCCCATCTGTAAAAATAAAAAATGTCTTCAAATATTGCCAAATGTCTGCTAGGGGGCAAAATTGCCTCACTTGGAAACCATTGCTCTACAGCAATAATTCTCAAAGGTTAGTGCAGCATTGCCCGGTAGAAATATAATGCTAACCATTATAAGCATATGTAATTAAAAAATTTTTAGTAGCCACATTAAAATAAGCAAAATGAAACAGGTGAAACTAATCTAAAGAATATAATTTAATTCCTATATCCAAGATAGTATTTCAAAATGTATTTAATATAAAAAATATTAATAAGGGATTTTTATATTCTTTTTTCAAGTCCTTGAAATCTAGCATATAATTTATCCTAACAGCATATTTCAATTCGAACTAGCCACATTTTGAGTGCTCAATTGCCACATGTGGCTCATGACTACTATTGGATGAATGAGGTTTAGCAGGCATCATAATCACCTTGAGAGTTTGTTAAAATGTAGATTGTTGGCATCCTTGCCACCCTGTCCCCCTCTCCAGCTTTTGATTCGGTAGGTCTGGGGTGAGGCTTGAGAATTTGCATTTCTAAGAAGTTTCCCAGTAACACTGTAGCTGTGACCACACTTAGAGAATTAGAGCCGCAGATGTAGAGAAACCCTAGAGGCTTGTTATTAAAAAATGTGGTTTGTGGAGCAGCAGCAGCTGGGAGCCTGTAAAAAATGCATAATCCCAGACTCTCCCCAAGACATATGAAATCTGCATTTAGTACTGGAATCTATTTTTTTTTAAACAGGATCCCCAAGTGATCACATTAAAATTAGAACATAAGACCACCTTGAGTAGAACTTTCCCTGTTAGTGTCTATCACAGTGTTTTCTTCTTAGGACTTTTCTCAGTTCTTCTCTGTTTTTCCTATGAGAATCAAGAATGCAGAATGTTGGTTGCTTTTTAATTTTTCTGCTAACCATTCTCTATCAAGGGCCTAGTACAGTGCATTCACATAGAAGGCACTTACATAACTATGGAATTAGTGATACTATAAAAGAAAAGAAGGCTGGGACAATGGTTAGGTACCTTCTTTGGCTTTAAAGATTTAAATAAAAATGTGTTTCGAGATGAGTTGAATATGGGACTTCAGGAGCTGATTGTGCGGCTCCTGCAGGCTGGAAGTTTGAATGGTCCTTTCCTTGAGCTTCACCTGTACCCAGGGGGTATGGGTGACTCACCTGGCAAGAACTGCCTTGTGTGGTGCTTGTTCTCAGCCTGCTTGTCAGATTCCTCTTCCTGGCAAGGTAGGGCCCCATTCTCTTTCCTTTTGAGGAGTGGAAATAGTCTGGTGTTTGTGGATCACCAGCATCCAGGAAGTGCTCCTGGGATGGCCCTACTTCAGAACTGTGAGTGATGTTTAAAGTGTTGGTGACCACACAGGTTTCTTCACACTTCTGCAGCCAGCTGGCATTCCAAACTCATCATGCTCAAATTGACTCAGTCCTAAATAACCAAACACTGTGACAGGGTGGAAATTTGGTTTCCAAAGGGAGTTACTGAAGTTACAAATCCTGGCTAAAGTATATATTTTTCACATATAAAAATAGTCTCTGGGCTCTTGGATCAGTTTCATTTTTTTTCTTATGCTTTTAATCATAGAAAATAGTCTCTCCATACTTCTTTTGGGAAACATAGTATGTTTTTTTCTCCTCTATTGATATTTAGTGCTAAGAGTGAATTTACCAAAGGGTTTGTGAATTCTGTCTGTATATCTTAATGTGCACCCACAACTTCTTTGTAGACAAATGGAAAGATGAAGTAATTCAGAGGTTCAAAAGAAAAAAAAAAGCAGAAATGAGCAACATTTCATAATCTTCTTTGCAATTGACTTCATTGACCTTTCTCTTACTTAGCTTCCTTCCCTTCATGGCAAGCTTTTGAAAAAAATGGAGACAATGTAATAGTGAAGTGACTATTCTATGTTTTACAGGAAGATTTAAATGAGAAACAATGGCATTGACCAAATTAATGAGCTAGACGGTAGTAGGGCAAAGGTTGCCTGGGGTGTATGCAGGGGGAGGGCAGGAGGGACTCAGCTGAATGAAGTGACAGCCCTCTTTGTTAACTTCAGACCTGGAGGTGTGCTACAGTGTTTTGTCATTGAAGGGTGTATCATCTTAAGGGCATGTAATTTGCTATTAGTTCTCAATTTCAAGCTATTTCCCTCTTAAATCTGAAAAAGTACCAATCTGGGGAGATTATGCCAGGTATATACTTAGTGAATGCTTCACAGGTGAGGCTCATCCAACATTATGGTGAACATTACTATTTAGTCTATATAAAATTATATCAGAAAATGAAAAGTATAAATGAGATTTGCTCCAATTCACTCAATGAATCTGGCACGTTGGAAATAGGTTATTACACTAGACTCCCTGATGGTTTAGTGGGAATTCCTTTGCTTATGAAGCATCCATTATTGCCTGACGCATTGCTAGTGATTAGAAGGGAAATATTTCTGCTCCAATGCCTTTTGCTTCAGCAACCATAGTTTAGCCACTCATGGGGGAATCACCTTTGCTCTAGTTTCTTGTCTTAGTGTGAAAAGTCCCTGACCAGCAGCCTACCTCTCCCTTCTCCTCGTATTTAATCAGTGAACACTGATGGGGTAGCTTCAAGAGTAGGTATTGTACTAAAGCGAAGGCTGGTGGTTGTGTTGGCAAAATAGAAAATGAAAATAAAGGAAACCCTATACAGTAAGTCCTCACTTAATGTTGTTGATAGGTTCTTGGAAACTGTGACTTGAAGCAAAACAACATAGAATGAAACCAATGTTTTATTCTTATCAAGGATGTTGAAAGAAATGATATTATTCAAAGACCTGTTGTATGTCATTTCACTTTAAGTCACAGTTTCCAAGAACCTATTGACAGCATTAAATGGACTTACTGTATATCATAAAGTGGAAAGTTCGGCACAGTAGTTACAAAGGGCAAGAGACGAGACATATGAGGCTAAATTAAACAAAGGCTAAAGTTTTAGATGTTATTTAGCAGAAAAGTTACGGTAAAGGAAATATTATTTGGGATTGTGCTTCTTCTATACATTACCTCATTCGTCTCTATGGTAACCCTAAAGACACATTGCACAGGCGTTCTTCCCAATGAATGCATGAGGAATCTGAGGCATGAGACATTTAGTTACATAACTGACTCTCCAGCTCATTTAAGGCTGGAGATAAAGTGAGAGCCAGAACTTTGATTCTGAATTTTCTTTGAAAGCTTTTCTGGGATCTCTTCTAGCTGTGTGATTGTTATGCATAGTTTTAAGCATTTATGAGCATCTTACCACCATTCCCAAGAAAATGATCTATGAAGAAAATTGTCTTAATCAGCTCAGGCTGCTACAACAAAATACCATAGACTATAACAAAATACTATGCAATTTGAAGGCTGGGAAGTCTAAGATCAGAGCACTGGTAGATCTCGTATCTGGTGAGTGCACTCTTCCTAGTTTGCAGACAGTTGTTTTTTTCTTCTATCTTAACATGGCAGAGAGAGATGATCTCTTGTTTGCCTCTTATTATAGAGGCACTAATCTCACCATGATGGAGGATGAATGAGATTAGAGGATGACTCCACCATCATAACCTAGTAACTTCCCAAAAGTCTGACCTCCCAATACCATTACTTTGGGGATATAGGCTTTAATATGAATTTTGGGAGGACACAAATATTCAGTCCGTAGCAGTTGTGATGTACAACATCTCTTCGTATCATTTAAAAAAGGAACAATGAATAGGCTTTTAAATTTGTGTCTTAGCTGTCTTTCATCTAAAATTACCAGTTCTCAAGTACTCTGCAATTTAACTGCTTTGAGAATTTCACTGTCTATCTATTAATGGCATTTTAACTTTTTGGAGTCTGGCAGCCACAGTCACTTAATTAAAAACATATTTATTTTATTAATAAGGTAGTTACCATTATTTATTATTCAATTTTCAAAATATGGTTGATAATGAATACTCATGGTTTCTTGTTGAAGCAGGTAAATTGGGAAGAAGATCAAGTCTCTCTGAGTTGAATTTACCTTAAAATCAGCCTGAAAGCAAAATAAACAATATAGTGTTCAAGTGTTTGAAGGACATACCATCATTTGCTAAGAAAACATTTAGGTTTTTGAAGATTTTGTAAAACAGTTTGATCTCTATATTGCATATTTTGTTACACACATTTTTTTTTTTTTGCTCTGGTCACTAGTAGTGGGGGAGATGTTTATTGGGCTAAACCTAAGGAACTTCAATAACATTGGACAAATGAGAAGAACAAATAGCAACAAATCCTCCACACATACTGATTGGCTTGGACACAGTCTCTTCAGTTGACCTGTGACAGTGTCACCATGGATCATCCTGCAGGCATCTGTTTATCCTCCTTCTGTCAACCTTCAAGTAAAGGCTGTATCTGGAATGTCCTACATTTCCCCATTTATGATCTTTCAGCCCAGATTTATCTTAAATCAACTGAGATTTTCAGCCTATATAACCTTTAGGGATAATAAGATCTGGAAGTCTGTCACCCTCTAACCAAAGTAGTACTTTATAATTGAATCAACAGACTTGATTGCATTCTCTAAGCGATTCAGTCTGAAATTTTATCTAGTTAGAGTCATGATTCTGTTTCTCTGAAGGAGGTAAAAGAGGATTCATCCAGCCAGTTGTGACTCTCAGGTAAGAAATTTACTTAAGTAATCCACGTGTACTCTCCACCTGTGAGTCTTTAGGTGGCAGTTATAATTTGGTACATAGATGACCTTGTAAGTTTGTTTTAGTCATAGATACTTTACATAAACATAAGTGTAACAGAGGATATTTATTCTTCATAAAGTAATGTTCTTCTGGTGGCCACACCTTTAAAGAATACAATATAGCACAGCTTTAGAATGAAACAGTTACCAGATGACATCTTTAAGTGACTCATTGTTTTTTGAAGATCTTGGGGATAAAAGTTCAAATGATATAACTCCAGGTAAGGGCAATTTCTTGATTATAAAATGATTAAGAAAAAAAGTTATTTTGTTGGAAGTCTCAAATTTTATCTTCTCACATATTTTTGTCGGTTGTATTATGCATACTGTCAACTTAGTCTCTAATGTTTTACACAAACTCTCAGGAGGAAAGGAGCTAAGTGAGTGGGAAGGATTTGCCATGAGTCATTTGTAGTACTGGTAATGGTATAGACATACTATCTGGCATAATTAAACTGGTGATGGGAGGTAGAGTTCTCTTGTGTGCACTAAATTTCATTGTTCAATGCAGAATTTCTCAACTTCTCACTATTTCATTCACTCTTTGATTGCGCCTGTTTTTGGTCAAAATCTGAGGAGTTGTTGGTGGAGTCAGATCGATTAACAACATCATATCTGTAAAATGCAGGTGACACAATTACAAGGATCATTTAGGGGTGTTTATTACATATATTGTACATACATATATAGTTCCCCCAGACTACTAAACCAAAATTTCCAATGATAGGACCCAAGAATATGTATTTTTTAATGGGAACCTTAGACTATTCTTATAATCACAAATTCAGAAACTTTTATCTTAAGTAGATACTGTGGGAAAAGCATCTACGTTCTTTTAATTACAGCTAGCACTTTCATCATATTTCAAGTTTTCAAAGTACATCTCATCTCAATTTGTTGTGTAAAGTAGGCAGGGCAAGCATTTTTACCTTGATTTTACAGATATGATATTGTTAACTGACCAAACTTACGCCAATAACTCTTCAGGTTTTAGCTGAAAACAGGAGCAATCAAAGAGTGAGTCGTTGAGGATTAGCCACTCCCCATAACTGCAAGGCCAGGTTGTAATGACAGCATATTTCAGATAATGGTCTATTATACATATGGACATTTATTAGAGGAGTAGGCACCAAATGAGTCTGTAAGTCTGATGAAGTTCAAGTGAACTATCATTGGAGGTTCTTTAACAACACAGAAGAAATATTCACCCAAAGCATACATGGTGACATTCAGAAGTTGGCTCTTGTGCCATCCTAAACTATTGGCTGGACACCGACTGATTAATGACTAAAGTCAGTGCTTTCCTTAAGGAAATAAGGTATAGGTCTCAGTGGTTTCTTATGAAGACAAAGGTGGAGACTGTTTCTAAAATATTTAGTTATTCCAAATGTCTCAAACACTGTTAATTTCACCAGAGAGGGAGCCCAATTCTAACATTCTTCATGCTAATTTTCAAGTCACTAGAATTTGTTACAAGACTCGTCCATGGAATCAGCACCATTGACATAACCTGGGAGCTTGTTAGAAATGCAGGTTCTCAGCCCTGCTCAAGACCAGTGTCTTCATTTTAACAAGATTTTTTGTGATTCAGAAGCATGATAAAGTTTGAGGAACACTGTTCTGTAAGTCAGGTGCCCCTTGTTTATGCCTTCTAATATACCATAAAACTGTGATCTGCCTCTATTAGAGCATTTACCATGTTGAATTACAGAATTCATACATCTTGCCAGTTCTACTAGGTCAATTATTATGTTTTACTCATTTCTGCATTTCTATCACATGGCATATATTAGATGCTCAATTCATGTTGAATGAATGAATAAGAAAACTTTCACATGATAAAATTAGCTTTTCAGATCCAATAGTAGTTTTCTCAGATTTATAACTGGCTATGCATCCTCACACACTTGAAGTCAAAATGTGATTAGAAGACAGGGTAGCGGCCAGCTTTCCAGGGCTACCAGTGAGAAAGAAGTAGGTATTGGACCTAGGAACCAGAAAGTAATGGCATGATAGGAAACTCATGAGGGATGGCTTTAGTCCATAGGTAAGTGGATATTGGGAGAGGGTAGAGTTACTTAAGGGGACTGCTATGGAGGGTTTGTGTCCCTCCAAGATTCATGTTAGACCTTAAATCTCAAGGTAATGGTATTAAGAGGTAGAATCTTTGGGATATGATTAGGCCATGAGCACTCCACCCTCATGAATGATATTAATATCTTTATAAAAGAGTCTTCAAAGAGCAGTCTGGCCCTTCCATCCCATCTGCCAGGTGAGAACACAGCAATTGTCCCTTTGGTTTTCTCTACCATTTGAAAACACCATGAGAAAATGCCATCTACGGAAAAGACCCTCACCAGACACAAAATCTGCTAGTGCTGTGATCTTGGACTTCCCACCCTCCAGAACTGTGAGAAATAAATTTCTACTGTTCATAAATTAGTCTGTGGTATTTTGTTATAACAGCAAGAATGGACTAAAACAAGAATCATATACGCCAGTGATTCTGAATATGTTTTCTGTCTCAAGCCACCCAAGAGATTAGGCAGATTTCCAGCAGTAAGAAGAACTAACTATAACAGAGTTTTTCACTGGAAGTTCTCCCTCAACCATATATCCTTTTGCTACAACTCACACCCATCTTTTCTGCTAGACTCACTGAGATATGCTATAGGCTTAATGTCTGGTGTTTTGAATGGGGCAGGAGGGCACTGAGAGGTAACAGTTACCAAAAGCAAATACTGTGTTTGGAATCAAGTGTTTGTTATGGATGAATGGACTCAGGTGTCTAACCTGGAAGATTAGGCCTAGGAGTCTAGGAATTCAACATCAGGAAACAGCAGGTTATAAGAGGACTCATCAGATGAGGTTTAGCCCAAATCCAGGGACCCCAGGCATGTAACACCTGAGCTGTACCCATTTTATATTTTCTCTCTCTACTAAGTCTCCTTTGGGGCAAACAGTGTTAACTAAAGGCCTAATAATGGATACAGGTGGAGAGAGAATTTGGGACCACCATGGAAGCGTGAAACAGTATTGGCACCTACCCAGAATCCAGTGGTTAGAGAAAAAATAATGTCCACCCTGTAATTAAGAAGAAAATATTTCTCCTCCTTTACTTTGGAAGGTCCTTAGGGGTAATCACAAACCTGGGCTAGGTAGGGGTGGGGCTGGGGGATAACATTTAAAGAGTGGGGAAGGGGTTATGAAGCTGATTGAGGCTTTTGGCCTAAGGCCAGATATTTAAAATAGCATGCCTAGGGAAGGCAGGCAGGCACCATTCAAAAACGAAACTGAATGGAGGAGGCAGTGGTAAAACGAAGGGCAGATTCCCTGTGTGAAGGGTCAGCTCCTACTGATAATGCCTGGTGGGAATCTGTGCTTATTTCTCAAACATAGAAAATAAAAATCTATATTTTAAAATAAAACATCTCTGCTTTTAAACCTTGGCAAATAATTTCAAAGGTATATGAAAGGTATTGATGCTGTGAAGGCTAGAGTCAGTCTGATGGTTGCCAGTTGGTGACATCTGGCCTTAGGAAACTTTTTGGATGTAGGAACTTCCGGACTTCTGTCTTGTGAGTGCTTTGGGGTCTCTCTTTGTGTTCCTTAGAGAACCACAAAGTGTTGACTAGAAACCAAAGAAAAGGAAATGAGAAGTTGGTTAGTTAGTGCTTGTTGTAGTTGAAATGAAGTCAGTCATCTCACTCTAACCACCTTCTATTAGGTTGGTGCAAATGTAATTGTGGTTTTTGCCATTACCTTTAATGCACTTACTTTTGCACCAACATAATAACTCACCAAAATAAAAAGCAACCCAACATTAGTGAAACCAAATGAAAGCCAAAATCAACAGCCAAAAACCTCAGCTTCTTTCTCAGTGCCTCCATAGATGGCACCAATTATCTCCTTCATTACCTTACTGAGAAATCTGGTAGTCTTAGTTTTTTGACTTTTTTTTTTTCCTCCCTCAGGCTTCTCATCCTATCATTATTCAGGTCCAATAGATTTCACCCCCAAAACATCCACAATTCATCCTCTTCCTTCTTCCTCCCTATTGCCATTGTCCTATGTTCGATTCTACCATACTTTGCCTAGAATACTCCAAAGGTCTTCTTATTGCTATGTCTAACATATTTCAGGAGGAAATGAGATAAACAAATTCAATAAATTTTCTTCCAGGACACTATGTTTGTGGCCAGGGTCTGTGGTTGAATCTACAGGTAGGACTAAGCAGGTTCTTCTCACCTGGAATGGGGACACAGCACTTTGAGAGGCCGAAGCAGGTGGATCACTTTGAGCTTATGAGTTCAAGATCAGCATGGGAAACATGGTGAAACCCCATCTCTACTAAAAATAAATAAATAAATAAATAATAAAATTCAAAAAGCAAAAAAAGGAAGTAAAAGCTGAAAGTCTTTGTATCGCTCACTTTTCTCAGCTACAAAGTTTGCCTCTCACAGGTAACTAAAGTTACCAATTCCTCAAATATCTTAGAGAAAATTAATGCACCCACCAGCAACAAGCAAAAAGACATTTCCCCCAAATTTCACTTAAAAGTGTTTTTAAATCTGAATCTCTCCCATCTATACAGCTAAGAAGAATTATTATTTTTCACCGGGACCTGAGGTTCTGCCACTTTGATACATATATGTCTGTTGTTAGTTTCCTAAGACCGTAGCTAAAATCTGTCCTCCATCTAGTCTTAGTACTGTGAGACATATTTTATGGCTCTAGTATTTGTGCCAAACATTACCTTGTTGCATATTAAATTTATATGGCAGTTCAATATGGTTAAACCCAGATGATAAAGAACTTGCTGTACTTAATGGAATTTATTGGGTGTGTGTGTATCCTGATACAAATATATTTTCCTTATAAAGTCTATTCTGCCCTTTGCAAGGCATAAAAAGTCTGAAATTAGCTCTGGCTTTTTCTATGAGTTTCAAAATATGATCTTTAAAATAAGACAGCAAAATACTGTGGTGGAACTGCAGTTTTGGGAGGAGTCTTTAGAAACATCTTCCTCTTTTCTCTATCCACTCCCTCTAGACTAAATGTATGTTTCCACACTATGAAGAGGGTATTGACTGTGGAAAAGTTGACAGTAAACTCTAGGGCAGATGTTGGAAAGCCTGATTGTTCCTTTTAATATCATTCACAGGGCCACATTCACCATGTAGGCAGGGTTAACGTGCAGAGTTTGCAACAGGAATATGAAATCTGGAAACCGTAGTGAATTCTGTATGTCCCCATCTAGGTCCTCATTACTAGCTATTACATTTCCCCACTTTCACTCTAGGATTTGGGAGTACTTCATAAAAGCTTGCAGCTACCCTCTTCTCTTGGTAAGTGCCTCAACCAGCGGCCACATCATGGGAGGTTATAGCCCCTGCCCCTAGGAGCAGTTTTCAGCCAACAACTGACTGACACAGGGTTTCCTAAAGCCAATCCCCACACCTCAAGGTGGAATAACTCTGTGAACAACTCAGGCGCCAGTGCTCGCTATGGGATCAATCTGAAGCCGAGACCACGTCATTGTTTATATGTGAGGGGGAAAAATGGGAGAGTAAAAGGGCAGATATTAAGGACATCATTTACAATAGGAATGGGGCCACAATAATTAAGATAAAGCTCTTCTGAGCAAGAGTGAAAGGGATGCTCCCTGGCCATTCTGCTTCTACCTCAACCTTTTAAATTAAAATGTGATGAACCAACTTCCAGGTTGATTCTACTGGGGCCCGCCTTGTCAACAATGTTCTGGCACTGCCCATAGAATTGCTAAAGGTGCTCCTGTCACCATTAGAATCTTAATATTTCCTGTTCATAAATAACTCAGGGTCAAGGATAGAGCTAAAATGCTATGCTTTCTCTTTTTCTCTTTAGTTTTATCTAAAATTCAACGAGAGAAATTAAAAGAAGGGGCTGCCAGCAACGATAGGAAGATAGGAACTCCTGTTTTCTTCCTAATTTCTTTCCTTTTAAAGTCCTCACTTTATTTTCACAAGTGGATTAGATTGCCAAGATTTAGTCCTGTGCTATTTATGGGCATTTTTAAAGCAATAACTTCTACAACAGCGGAAAGGAAGCAAAGGTAAACAGGCTTTAAGTGACTTGGTCAAATTCACATAACTTGGCACAGCTTTAGGAACAGACTATTTCCTGACTCCCCAAATGTGCAGTCACCCTAAAAGAGAGTGAGTGATTATTTTTAGCATTTAATAAAACCTTGGAAAACGAAAGAAAGAAGACGTTCAATGTGATACTGCAGAGTGATCTATTGACTCACGCCTGTAAACCCAGCACTTTGGGAGGCCGAGGCAGGCGGATCACGAGGTCAGATCGAGACCATCCTGGCCAACATGGTGAAATCCCATTTCTACTAAAAATACAAAAATTAGCTTGGTGTGATGGCGCATGCCTGTAATCCCAGCTATTCAGGAGGCTGAGGTAGGAGAATCACTTGAACCAGGGAGTTGAACGTTGTGGTGAGCAGAGATCGCGCCACTGCTCTCCAGCCTGGAGACAGAGCGAGACTCCGTCTCAAAAAAAAAAAAGAAAAAATGAAGATAAGTCATCTGATCACATGTTTAAAAAGCTCAGAGCTGCACCAGGTTGCCTTCCTCAGCTTGATAACCTTGAAGATGAGCAAGCTAAGAGAGGCTAAGTGACTTGACTATAATTCCGTAGCTCTATAGAGAAGAAGCTCAGACTGGAGTGATCTCTTGATAATGCAACTTGCAGCCTGGGAACACGGCAAACTATTCCTGGAAACCTCCTCACTTCAGACGCCTAGAAATATTGGATCAAATACAACAAACAGTCTTGTAAATGCGTGGTTGAGCTTGCAAGAAGATAAGATCTGGAGGAATTATGAAAAACACACCACTAGAAGACAAAGAATTTAACAACATTGTGCCTTCTCCAATCTATTCTGAAAGGGAAGTTCAGGAACATGAAGAAAACTAAAAGATCTAACATACATATACCAGGAAACTCTAAGAAGGAATTGGAGGAATTGTAATATTTGAAGAGAAAGGCAGGGGGTAAATGGGAAAAAGCTAAAAGAATTAGAACATAGGATAAAATTGTAGAAATAATTTCAATCACATCAGTGATTTAATAAATACAAATGTTCTAATTTTAACAGTTAACAATGATTGGCAGGCTGGATTTTAGGATGCAAAATGTATGATGGAGAAATATTAAATAAAAAAAGCTGGTGTCAGTTATAAATCAATAGTATTTTCAGACAAGATGAACTTCAAGGCAAAGTGTGTTTAGAGATTAAAGGGGTTACTTCATAATACTGAAATATGTATTTCAACAGAAAGATCTAACAATTCTAAATTCTAGACATCTAATAGCATAGCATTAAAATATATAAAGTAAAAGTTGGCAAAATTGAAAGGAAAAGTTGACAAGATTTTCATAAATGTCTCTCAGATCTGAGAAACGATGTACAAAAATTAGAGAGCATATGAAGATTGGAACATTAAATTTTTATGAGTTCAATAAGACTTTGGTATAAAAAACAGACAAACTATGGGCCAGGAAAAATTATAAATCAATCTCACTCATGAACATAGATTTTTAAATCCTGAAAAAATAATAAATTAAATGCAGGAGTGTTTATTCTATGTACATATGCATATATGTTCATATACATACATATTATATCAAAATATAAAATTAATAGATGTATGCATAAACAAGTGCATCTTGACCAAGTTGGATTTATCCCATTTTTCCAAATTATTTGTGTAGATTTCTAAGTTGAAATACTAAAATAATTTATGTTAATTAGCATAATAGTAGATTAAAGGAAAAAAATCTTATGATTGCTTCAATAAATTCAGGAGAAGAAGTATTAGCATTCAATCATCACTCATGACAATAGCCAAAACTCATAGCAGACCAAGAATAGCAAGAAACTTCCTTATTCTATTAAAGGCAATCCACTAAAAACCTATTATAAACATTGTTCTTCTTGGTGACGTATTAAAAATCTTCCCTTGAAAATTAGGAATAAAGTAATAATGTTTGCTATCAGTGTATGGGTTCATCTGTAGGTACATCTATATAGATTCATATGGTAGTAGGTACTATAGGGATAGTTGTGCATCAGAAGCAAAGAAGATACATAAGAACTGAAAAGAAACAAAACAACAATTTGCATACCACATGATTCTCCACATAGAAAACTAGAGAGGTTTTTTTTTTTTTTTAAATATCATTGTTGGATTAATATAAGAATATCGGGGCTGAGTGTGGTTGCTCACAACTGTAATCCCAGCACTTTGGGAGGCTGAGGCAGAGGATCGCTTGAGCTTAGGAGTTTGAGACACCCTGGGCAGCATAGTGAGAGCTCATCTTTACAAATAATAATAATAATAATAATTAGCCAGGCATGGTGGTGTGTACCTGTAGTCCCAGTGACTGGGGAGGCTGAGGCAGGAAGATCACTTCAGCCCAGGACTTTGAGGCTACAGGGAGCTACGATTGTGCCACTGCACTCTAGGCTGGGTGACAGAGCAAGACTGTGTCTGAAATAAAGAAAAAGAAAAGAAAAAAAAATGTGCATACCTATATGCCAACAATGTGTAGGTATAAAATAACTAGTTGGAGCTGATCATTAGTCACTCTCTGGAGTTGGGGAGAGGCATCCCTTGCTACAGACCAAGGAAACTTTTTATCTCCTGAACAAAAAAAACAGGCTCATCTAATGAGGAATTGAGACAGACACTGCATTGGGGAGGCAAGAGGCAGTGCTTGCCATACTTTTCCAAAATAATCTATGTGAATGGTCAGGTTTTATAAGTATTCTTTGTGTACTTGGAAAAAAAAGCTTAATGTCTAATTGTTGGATGCAAGTTTTCAAAAGAATGAACCATATTAACCATTAGATCAAATTTCTAAATTGTAGTGTCTATATTAATTTTTTGAGTGCCATTCTCTCTAATTTCTAAGAGTTAGAGTTTCTAATGTTAAAATGTACTAATAAGTTTGTGGGTTTGTCAGTTAAAATTGTTTGTGTTTATTATGAAATGTGTTTACTGATATGCTTGGATATATTCCTACCATCATGTTTTCTTCTTATGATCACCTTTTTGTTGCTTTATACCTTCCTCCTTTCTTGTTTCATGTTAAATAAAGTTTTCTTTTCTCATCCTCTACATTTTGGGAAATTGCACAGTCTACTGTCAATGATTCTCTGAAATTTTTGGCATATGCACTTAATCAAAGTTTCAAGTTAATAAGTATATTTACCCTCCTCCCAAATGATACAAAAATGTTAGAGTAATTATTTCCATTTATTCTCCTACAATCCATATAATATTTTTCTAGTACTTCCAACTTGTTTTTTTTTAAATCTTCTTTCATATTAATCGTTGGTACCATTAGTTTTAATTTAGACTTACCTAATCTGTATTACTTTATTTTCCCACTGCTGTTTTTTGGTAGCTTACTCCCTTATTAGAGGTTTAATTTATTTTTAAACAGAAGCCTATCTTCCTCTGATTCTTTTAGTAAGAGTCTCAAAGAATAAGCTCAAGCTTTCCTTGTATCAACATGTTTTGTTTCTCAACTTTTAAATGATTGTTCATCTGGGAATAGAGTTCTAGACTGACAGTTATTTTCTCTTAGCGCACTTTAGTAGATATCTCCTTTGTCTCTTTTTTTGAAAATTTCAACTTTTACTTTAGATACAGGAGTACATGCACAGATTTGTTATTAATACATGGGAATATTGTGTCATGCTTAGGTTTGCCATATGGATCTTGTCACCCTGGTAGTGAGCATAGTTCCAGATGGGTAGTTTTTTAACCCACCCTACCTTCATCCTCTGGTAGTCTGCAGTGTCTACTGTTCTAATATTTATGTCCATGTGTGCTCAATGCTTAGCTCCAACTTGTAAGTGAGAACATGCGGTATATGGTTTTCTTTTCCTGTGTTAATTTGCTTAGGATTATGGCTTCCAATTCCATCCCTATTGCTAAAGATGACATGATTTCATTCTTTTCATGGCTGTGTAGTATTCTATGTACCACATTTTCTTTACCCAGTCTACTATTGTTAGGTACCAGGGCTAATTCCATGTCTGTGCTATTGTGAATACAAGTGCATGTGCCTTTTTGGTAGAATTATTTATTTTCTATTGGGTATATACCCAGTAATAGGATTGCTGGGTCAAATGGGAGCTCTGTTTTAAATTCTTTGAGAAGTCTCTAGACTCCTTTCCACAGTGGCTGAACTAATTTACATTCCCACCAGCAGTGTATAAGCATTCCCCTTTTCTCACAGCCTTACCAACATCTGTTGTTTTTTGACTTTTTAATAACGGCCATTCTGACTGATGTGAGATCTTATCTCATTGAGGTTTTTATTTGCGTTTCTCTGATAATTAGTGATGCTGTGCATTCTTTGTTTGTTGGTCACTTGTATGCCTTCTTTTGAGAAGTGTCTGTTCATGTACTTTGCCCATTTTTAAATGGTATTATTTGGTTTTTGCTCATTGATTTGTTTAAGTTCTCTGTAGATTCTGGATATGAGGACTCTGTTGGATGCATAGTTTGTGAAAATCTTCTCCTATTCTGTAGGTTGTTTGTTTACTCTGTTGATAGTTTCTTTTGCTGTACAGAACTCTTTAGTTAAATTAAGTCCCACTTGTCTATTTTTGTTTTTGTTGCAATTGCTTTTGGGGACTCAGCCAAAAATTCCTTGCCAAGGCCAATGTTGAGAAGAGTATTTCCTAGGTTTTCTTCTATTATTTTTATAGTTTGAGGTCATACATTTAAAGCTTTAATCCATTTTGAGTTAATTTTTGTATATGGTGAAAGGAAATTGTCCAGCTTCAGTCTTCTGCATATGGTTAGCCAGTTGTCCCAGCAACATTTATTGAAAAAGGAGTCCTTTCTGCATAGCTTGTTTTTGTTGGCCTTGTTGAAGATTAGATGGTTGTAGGTGTGTGACTATTTCTGAGTTTTGTATTCTGTTCCATCAGTCTATTTGTTTTTGTACCAGTACTAACCTGTTTTGGTTACTGTGGCTTTAAACCATAGTTTGAAACCAGGTAGTATGATGTCTTTGTTCTCTTTGTTTAGGATTGCTTTGGCTGTTCAGGGTCTTTTTTGGTTGCATATGAATTTTAGATTTTTTTTTTTCTAATTCTGTGATGAATGCCATTGGTAGTTTGATGGGAATAGCACTGAGTCTGTAAATTGCTTTGGGCAGTATGGCCATTTTTACGATATTAATTCTTCTAGTCCATGAGCGTAGAATGTTTTTCCATTTATTTGGGTGGTCTCTGATTTCTTTCACCAATGTTCTGCAGTTCTCCTTGTAGAGATATTTTACCTCCTTGGTAAATACCGGGCTGTATTTCTAGGTATTTCATTTCCTTTGTGGTTATTGTAAGTGGAATTGTATTCTTGATTTCGCTCTCAGCCTGGATGTTGTTTGTGTATAGAAATGCTACTAATTTGTTTACATAGATTTTGTACCTTGAAACTTTACTAAAGTTGTTAGTAAATTCTAGGAGCTTTTTGGCAGTCTTTAGGATTTTCTAGGTATAGAATCTCTTTCTGATGTAAAATCTCTTGTACATCTAATTATTTTCTTTTAGTTTCCTTTAAGAATTCATCTACTATAGTTTCTTTCAGTATTTGATATTGGGTCTGATTATGTCTTCCAGATCATGCATTGGAAACTTGATCCCCAACACAGCAGTGTCGAGAGGCAGGGCCTTTTGGAAGGTGTTTAGGTGATGAGGGCTTCACCCTGATGAATGGATTAATGCTGCTATAGAAAGGGCTTATGGGAATGGCTTCATTCTCTTTTGGCCTTCCACCTTCTTTCATGTGAGGGCACCATAAGAAGGTGCTCACCAGTTGCTGGTGCCATGATACTCACCTTCCCAGCCTCAAGAACCGTGAGAAATGAATTTTTGTTCTTTATAGGTTACCCAGTCTCAAGTATTCTGTTGTAGCAACACCAAACAAAGACAAAAATTGGAATCAGAATAGTGAGGCTTTGTTACAACCAATATCTAAAAATGTGGAAGCAGCATTTACACTATGTAGTGAGTCGAGGCTGAGACAGTTTTGAACTGAGTGCTGAAAAAGCCTGTATTTCCATAAATGGAGCATTAAGGGCAATTCTGGTGAAGTCTTAAGAGAAGAGCTGTAAGCCAAAACCTCTATCTTCTTAGAGATTACTTAAGTGATTAAGAAGAGAATGTAGAAATATGGACAGTAAAGGCCATTTCAATGAGGTCTCAGATTGAAAGGAGGAACAAGGTAGTACAAACTAGAGAAAAGGTGATCCTTGCTATTGAAGGGGTGAGTTGCCCCTCCACACCTGTGGGTGTTTCTCGTTAGGTGGAATGAGAGACTTGGAAAAGAAAGAGACATGGAGAAAAAGTATAGAGAAAGAAATAAGGGGGCCCAGGGGACCAGTGTTCAGCATATGGAGGATCCCGCCGGCCTCTGAGTTCCCTTAGTATTTATTGATCATTCTTGGGTGTTTCTCAGAGAGGGGGATGTGGCAGGGTCCTAGGATAATAGTGGAGAGAAGGTCAGCCAATAAACACATGAACAAAGGTCTCTGCATCATGAACAAGGTAAGGAAATAAGTGCTGTGCTTTAGATATGCATACACATAAACATCTCAATGCCTTAAAGAGCTGTATTGCTGCCCACCTGTCCCACCTCCAGCCCTAAAGCGAGTTTTCCCTATCTCAGTAGATGAAACATACAATCAGGTTTTATACCGAGACATTCCATTGCCCAGGGACGGGCAGGAGACAGATGCCTTCCTCTTGTCTCAACTGCAAAGAGGCATTCCTTCCTCTTTTACTAATCCTCCTCAGCACAGACCCTTTACGGGTGTCGGGCTGGGGGACGGTCAGGTCTTTCCCTTCCCACGAGGCCATATTTCAGACTATCACATGGGGAGAAACCTTGGACAATACCTGGCTTTCCTAGGCAGAGGTCCCTGCGGCCTTCAGCAGTGTTTGTGTCCCTGGGTACTTGAGATTAGGGAGTGGTGATGACTCTTAACGAGCATGCTGCCTTCAAGCATTTGTTTAACAAAGCACATCTTGCACAGCCCTTAATCCATTTAACCCTGAGTTGACACATTCATTACATGTTTCAGGGAGCACAGGTTTGGGGGTAAGATTACAGATTAACAGCATCTCAAGGCAGAAGAATTTCTCTTAGTACAGAACAAAATGGAGTCTCCTATGTCTAATTCTTTCTACACAGACACAGTAACAATCCGATCTCTCTTTCTTTTCCCCACAGCTATGAAGAGGCAAAGAACTTGACTGAATTGTGTTTTTGTCCTAAGACTTTGTAAAGACAGAATTTAACAATGAACGAGGATATCTGGCAGGAGAAATCTCCAGGTAGCAAAAAATATAGGGTGCTGTGTGGCATCTCTTAGTTGCTTATAGTAAAATGTGAAAAGAAAGAAAGTATTTAAAGACAGAATTTATAATCGAAAGGGAAGCAGCATGTAAAGATTTGGAAAATTCTTAGCCTGGCCATGTCAAGAACAAAAAAGCATCTTTAGGAAAAACAGCCAAGGGTGTGGCCAAGTAATTGTTTGATAAGGAAATTAGTGTGAATAGAAGGAAATCAGGTGCTATTCATCAAGACAATGGGAGAGTAGCCCCAAAGTCATTTTGGAGACCTTCGAGCCTGCTCCTCTCATCACTGACCCAGACAGCAAGAGCTATGAAGGCATAGCTACTTCCACCTAGATTTCAGTGGATGTCTTGGGCAGTCTCGGAGCCTAGGCAGCGACCTGCTGCAGAATTGGAGTGACCACAGGGAGCCTCCATTAGAGCAATATCCAGCAGAAACGCGGTGTGGGGGCTGCCACAGAGAGTCCTCACTAGGATAATGCCTAGTGCAGCCACAGGAGCAAGGTGCCTCCCAAGACCCCAGAACTGCTGAGCTACCAGTATGCAGCACAAGCCTGAGAAAACCATAAGCCTTTGACTTAAATGTGTGAGGATTGACACATGGGCTGCCTGAGGCCTTGAAACCCAACCCCAGCCTTCTAGTGCGCTAGAAGGCAGAACATGGAGTCCAAGAAGACTATTCTCAAGCCTTGAGATTCAATGTCATTTGCCCTATTGGGATTTTTACTTACTTGAAACTTGTTATTCTTTTCTTTTGTAATTCTCTTTTTTGAAATGAGAATGTCTATCGTATGTCTGAGACACCATTATATTTTAAAAGTACATAACTTGTTTGATTTTATAGGCTCACAGCTAGAGAGCATTTTGCCTCAGTATGAATTACGACTTGAGTCTCACACATATTTGATGTAGATGAGACTCTGGACTTAAACTTTAAAGTTGGTGCTGGAGTGAGTTAAGACTTAGGGCTACCGGGTTGGAATAAAGGTATTTTGCATGTGAGAAGGAAATGAAATTTGAGGGCCCAGGGTGGAATGGTATGGTCTGAATATGTCCCCCAAATTTATGTGTTGGCAACTTGATCCCCGTGCAATGGTATTGAGAGGTAGGGCCTTGAGGGAAGTGTTTAAGTCATGAGGGATCTGCCCTCATGAAAGGATTAATGCTGCTCTGAAAAGGGCTTATGGAAGTGAGTTCATTGTTCATATGGTTTGACTGTGTCCTGACCCAAATCTCATCTTGAACTATAGTTCTGGTAATCCACATAAAATTCCCAGTGGGAGGGAATTGAATCATGGGGGCAGTTATCTTTATGCTGTTCTCATGATTGTGAGTGAATTCTCATGAGATCTGATGGTTTTACAAGGGGTTTCCACCCTTCTGCTCAGCACTTCTCTTTGCGGCCACCATGTGAAGAAGGACATGTTTGCTTCCCCTTCCACCATGATTGTAAGTTTCTTGAGGCCTCTTCAGCCAAGTTAAACTGTGAGTCAATTAAACCTCTTTCCTCTATAAATTACCCAGTGTTAGGTATGTCTTTATTAGCAGCATAAGAACGAACTGATACAATTCTCTTTTGCCTTTCTGCCTTCTGCCATGTGGGAACAAGCAAGAAGGCCACCAGATGCTAGTGCCATAATCATCACCTTCTCAGACTCCAGAACTGTGAGACATACATTTCTGTTTTTATAAATTACTCAGTCTTAAGGATTCTGTCACTGCAGCACCAAATGGAATAAGATGTTATTCTACACCTATGTTTATTTGTATTTATTTTATTAATCCTGCTGCTTCTGCTTATTTTATATGACCATCTATCAACCATGATCTTCTTAAATATTTCCCCTTGGCCACTAATTATATGTTATCCTTTCATAATTCTTATTTGAGCTTGACTTTCTCATTCTCTTGTTTCTGTTTCTTAATCTCTCATATTTTACATTTCTTTATCTTCTGATATATTTTGGATAATTTTTTACATGTATGTTTTAGTTTGCTATTTTCATCTTCAGCTGATAGTCTGCTATTTTATACTTTCTGAGTTAAATTTGTGTGTGTGTACATGTGTGATATTCAGTATTCACATAGAAAAATGTGTTAAACATATATAGTGGTAATATAAAATGCACGCACCTCTACTTAGGTAACAAAATAGAATATTACCAATACCTTAGACTCCTCCTGTGTGTCTCTCTCAATCACGTTTTCCTCCACTGGTAACCATTGTCCTGACTTTTTGTTAACCATTTGCATTAGCCAGCATTCTCCAGAGAAACATAACCAATAGGATATGTGTAGGGGTAGATAGATAGAGATACAGATAGATAGATAGATAGATAGATAGATAGGTAGATAGATAGATAGATAGGTAGATAGACAGACAGACAGACAGACAGACAGACAGACAGACAGTCCTTTGTTCTATGTAAGCCTTCAACTTATTGGATGAGGCCCACCCACATTATGGAGGGCAATATACTTTACTCAAAATCCACTGATTTAAATGTTAATTTCATCTGGAAGACCCTCACCAAAACATCCAGAATAATGTTTGACTAGACATCTGGGCACTATGGCCCAGCCAAATTGACACATAAAATTAGCTCTCACAATTCTACTCCTTATCAATCGAGCACCCATATGCATCTCTTTAAACTATCCTTAATCTCCAAATAAAGACAATAAAAAAGTCATAATTCAACCTAATATGATACAGTTGTCTTGGGTACAAGCAAAAACACACTAACCCTCTCCTCAGAAGAGGATACAAAGTCCTTGGGTGGTGTTTACCCTTTTCCTTGGTATTCCATAAGGTAAATACTATGATATAAAGTTACCAATACTTAAATACTTAAATAAACTTATCTTAAATACAAAGTCAATACTTCTTATGTTACATTATAATGGGCTAAGAAAGTGAAGAAAACAAAGACATTTGCTGTGTATACACACACACAAACATATTCATAACAAAATAAGGAAGAAATACTCATGACAATTACAGTCCTTCTTTCATAACTTATCCTCTGAGCATAGTTGGTATTTATAACAAGCTTCTTTCACTACTCCTTTTGTATTGCCTTTGCCTTCAGCAGGCACCTAAGCTGGCATGGTTTTTTACCTAGTGGGGTAACCCAAACTTTCATTCTTGAAGAATCTGGGTCATTAGTAGTCCTGTCTGAACTGAGATGTAGTTTTTTATTGACCTTAATCACAGGGTATGGTAAGAGGCATCTAAGGGATCTCTTTTTTTTCAGACATGCTCTTCTCTATATCCATTGTAGAATAGCAGTCCATTTTCACCTTGGTAGCCTGGATGAATTACCCCAGCCAGCACAGTAACTCTCTTCTTTGCCCGTTGATTTAGAGACACGAGGAGCCTAAAGTAGTTTAGTATTAACTTCCAGTTCAATGAAATCGTTGTTGTGTTTCTTCCCTCTAGAACACTCTACAACTAAGACTTATAGGCAAGCAGAGCACAAGGTCAGGAGAACAGGAAGCAATCATTATGCTAGTGGGCCACCAGGAATTATAGTGAGTGGTGCTGCTCCTATTTCTATTTCTTGATTCCTGGATCCGTGAATCCTGACTATAGGAGAAACAGCACCATATACTAGGTGCTGACTCAGAACCTCCTAGAGAACCTTGCCTCAGCTTTGCAAGGTGTTGCCACCTAGCTAGCAATGCAGCTGAGTCTTCAAAAGGCCATTCCATTGTTCCACCAGCCTAGCTGTTTTAGCATAGTGGGAAACATGGCTAAGTCCATGGATTTCCATAAGCATGGGCCAATTGATACACTTTATTTACTGTTAAGTGAGTTCCTTGATCAGAAGCAATACTGTGTAAAATACTGGGACAGTAGGTAAGGCATTTTGTAACTCCATGGATGATAGTTTTGGAAGAAACATTGTGTTCAGGAATTGAAAATTTATATGCAGAGTAAGTGTCTATTCCAGTAAGAATAAAACCATGCCTGAGTTTTCTCTTTCTGTCAACTGATGGTAGGAAACTTTCTATGAAGTGATAGGTGCAAGCTGGGAGAGTCAAGGTCTGGTAGTAGGGGATCATGGGCATTCAAGCCACTTCTTCATGTAACTTACTTATGCCTTCCGGGCCTGCTCAGGCCTGGTCATATCTATACTACTTCCATTTGATAATGGACTGCTGCTGTGCATGCCCAACTTTATGGTTTGGTTTGTCAGATAACACCCATTTCACAATGGAAAGCTCAGGTTGCATGCTGAGTTAGTGAGCTGTGGTTAAATATTCAGTTTCTGCTAAGACACATAGCAGGCTAAGAGTTGTTTCTCAAAAGGAGAGTAGTTATCTGCAGGGGATGGCAAGACTGCTCCAAAATCCCAAGGGTCTGCTCTTTGATTCACCTGTAGCGGTATGCCAAAGGCCACAAACAGCATCCCTGTTTGCCACTTACACTTCAAGCACTGTTGGATATGCTGGATCATATGGCCCAAGTGGCAGAGCAGCTTACATGGATCTGCTGCAGAATCTTCTCTTGTTCTGGGCCTCACTCAAAACTAGAAGTTTTTGAGTCATTTAGTAAATGGGAATGGAGTAGCGCACCGAAATGAGGAATGTGTTGCCTCCAAAATCTCAAGAAGCCCACTAGGCTTGGTGCTGCTTTTTTTTTGGTTGTTGTATTAGATCATTCTTGCATTGCTATAAAGAAATACCTGAGACTGGGTAATTTATAAAGAAAAGAGGTTTAATTGGCTCATCGTTCTGCAGGCTACACAGGAAGCATGATACTGACATCTGCTCTGCTTCTGGGGAGCCCTCAGGAAACTTACAATCATGGCAGAAGGTAAAGAGGGAGCAGGCATATCACATGGCCAGCACAGGAGTAAGAGAGAGAGGCAAGAGTTGCTACACACTTTTAAATGGTCACAAGAACTCACTATTGTGAGGACAGGGATGGTATGAAACCATTCATGAGAAACTGCATTCATGATCCAGTCACCTCCCATCAGGCCCCACCTCTAACACTGGGGATTACATTTCAACATGAGATTTGGGTAAGACATCCAAACCATATCACTTGTAAAGGGGTCAAGGCAACAATTTGTTCTTCATCTTAGAAGGCATACCTTGACATGGCCGACACCAGTGGTCCTCAGGAAATTTCACTGATAGAAGACCCCCCATATTTATCAAATTTATTTCCCATGTTCCGATAGGCAAATGTCTTACCAATAAGTCTAGAGTAGTTGCTAATTCTTACTCGCTAGGTTCAATCAGCATAATATCATCAAGAAATAGACCAGTGTTATATCTTATGAAAGGGAAAGGTGATCAAGATCCCTGCAAACTAAATTATGAACATAGGGCTAGAGAGTTGATATACCCCTAATATAGGACAGTGGAGGTGTATTGGTGGCCTTGCTAGCTAAAAGTGAACTGCTTCTGATGGGTTTTATTTCATTTATTAAAGGGGATGGAGAATAAAGCATTTGCCTGATCATTAACTGTATGTCCAGTATGAGGGGATGTATTAATTTGGTCAAGCAATAAAACCACATCTGATGTAGCAGCTGCATTTGGAGCCACCACCTTGTTAGGCTTATGATAATGCACTGTCATTCTCCAAGATCAACCTGTCTTCAGTACAGGATAAATAGGAGAGTTGAATAGGCTTCATCACTCCAACATATTTCAAGTTCTTGATGATGACACTAATCTCTTCAATCCCTCCAGGAATGTGGTATCACTTTTGGCTTACTTTTTCTAGGTAGAGGCAGTTATCGTGGCTTCTGCTTGGCCTTTCCCATCATCAGAGTACCACTCCATAGGTCAGCACTATTCACAATATCAAAAACATGAAGTCAACCTAAATTCCCATAAATAGTAGACTGGATAAATAAAATGTGGTATGCATACATTGTGGAATACTACACAGCCATAAAAAAGAACAGGATTGTATCTTTGCAGCAGCATGGATGGAGCTGGAAGTCATTATCCTAAGCAAACTAAGACAGGAACAGAAAACCAAATGCCACAGGTTCTCACTCATAAGTGGAGCTAAATTTTGAGTACACATGAACACAAAGAAGGAAACAGCAGACATCAACAGCCTACTGGAGGGTGGGAAGAGGGTAAGGATTGAAAAAGTACCTATTGACTATTATGCTTATTACCTGAGTGATGAAATAATCTGCACATCCAACCCCTATTACACATAATTTATCTATATAACAAGCTTGCACATGTATCTCTGAACCTAAAATAAAACGTGGAATTTTCTTTTCTTTTTTTTTTTTGAGATGGAGTCTCACTCTATTGCACAGGCTGTAGTGCAGTGGCATGATCTCAGCTCACTGCAACCTCCGCTTCCCAGATTGAAGCAATTCTCCTAAGATTTCCTTAACTTTATCTACCAACTCTTTTATTGAGAGTTTCATTTTTACAATAATTAAAAAAAAACAGATTTCCACAAACTTTTTTCCCCCTGTTATCTGAATGTCCATGTTGTTTCTATAGAATCTATTCTTTTTATGAATCCAAATATAGTCTTCTTTCTCTGGGGGTATTAATAATGGTTTTACTTATTAATACTTACTAATTTAAAGTTTTCTTCACCCCATTTTCTTCTTTGGTAATGTTTTTGTGTGGATCTTTTGTCCTCTATTGACTGGTTATTCATGACTAAGTGCTGGGGCCTTAAAAACTGATTGGAAGATCTGAGTGCATAAGTGAGACTGGTCAAATTTGAATATCTCAATGGGATTATCAGTATCTGTGCGTTTTCCTTATGGGTGGATTAGATACTCCAAAGTCTACTCTATGAGTCTACTGGATAGTAAAGGTCTGATGTGTTTTGACTGGGAGCCAAACCATTCAGCATTCAGTATTCATGTGATCACTTCACTTTCCTTTTCTTGGTATTAGTTCCCATACAGACCTTCAACTCTGACTGGCAATCAGCAGTCCCTAAAACTTTTTGTTTTTACCCTTTCTAGGAAAAAGTCCTTCAAATTTCTTGGGCAGAGGTAATAGTTCTGAAGAACAAACTGGGAAAGCGAAAGGAGAAGGAATCTAGTAGAAATCTAGCTGCTTCGGAAACAGCTTTACTGACTCTTTTTCATGGAGTCACTTTTCCCTAAATTACAAGTCTAGAGTTAATTGGGTGTTGGTAGTTCCAGAATCTTTGGAAGATTCTGTGGTGGAATGGATTTTGTTATTAGTTTTTCAGCCAATTTTTATTCATCTTTCACAGGTCTCATAAGTCACTGACACTGGTCATCTGCTTTTCAGGTTTCAAAGACCTGTCACTGTTGTCTCCCTTTCTGCTCTCTTCATCTTTGTGGATTAAAAGGTTTTTTTTGGGCTTGTAATTTTGGCAGGGTTTCTGGAGTGAGTAAATTCTGGGCATGTATTTAATCTGCCATCATAATCTTTATAGAGGTTATACTACAGTCTTCTTTAAGTGTCTGTTACTTTTATGATGAATTTTCTTTCATTATGATTTGCATTCTCTATTACTTCAATCATTTTAAACATACTGATTATATAGGTTTATTCTTTCTTTCAGATCATAGAATCATCCAGTTGTTGAAATGAGACTTTATCGATGTGAAACCATTTCTTTGTGTGGTCTGTAATTTTTTGGACTGTGAGCTTCTCTCATTATCCACCACATCCTCTCTCTACCCTCACTCCTATGGGAGTTGCTTGTCTTGCTCATGGCAGAAATTTTGTAGGGTAGTTTTGAATTTCCATCTGCATCTTGCCCACTCAAGACAAGTTTTTTAATGTTAATTTCTTAGCTTGAGGATTCTGTTCTCAACAAGCATGTAAATTCCGATTTAATATGTGCATGTTTTGGAGGCATGGGTCTCACTTTCTCATGGTAGCATTTTCTTTTTATTTCCATTCAGAGAACTTCTTTCTGTTTCCCTAGGCTAGTGGGGCTTCTTCCACTGAAAAGATCATTATTTCAGGCTCCTACTTAGGCAGAGTAGCCAGTGCAGCCCCTACTTGGCAGAGACCCAACACGATGTTGATTTCTTCGGAAGCAGACACTGATGTGAAAATTTATATGAAAGGAACATAGTTAGTGTTCGCTGGAAAAATCGGGGTGTGCAGAAATGGGAGTGGAAAGAAAATTTGGCCAAGCAAGGGCATAGTATCAAAGTTCTGCTAAGAAAACTTTGGTTCAGTTTTGAAGTGCAGATTCAAAGGTCACACCTTAGATCCCTCCTCCATAGAGGGAAGGGAGTAGGGGTAGCTACAGATTAATCTGTTGTTAAAGGCTTCCCCAGGAGTGATATAAATATCCAGGAGATTCCAGCTTTACATCAATTCTCAAAGGGGATCTAGCAGTCTGAGGCCACCTCGCAAATTAAGAGATACGGTGCTGACTGTTGTAGGGGATAGTACACAGGGAGGTGAGTGCAAGAGTTGGTAAAGAATCCAAAGAAATGTGGGTAGAGCAATGGCATTGCCTGTTGCCTCCTATCACCACTGTCTGAAGCTACGCTCCAAATCTGCTCCCTCACTACCAACTGCTGGCATGGGGGAATATGTCCCCTTCTCCCCTTCTCTCTTTACAGTCTTTCTTTGCAAGAATCTTGGCATTGTCTTTCTTTTTTAAATTAAAAAATTACAACTACAGTGGAGTCTTCCCCACTTTTATGAACATGGAAAGTGTGTCCACTTTAGCACATTCTGTCATAAGATCTGTAGTATGTACCACTTAAGCAGAAAAAATGACCACATTTCGCTGTGTGTAAAATGATGATGTAGGTGGAGGAAAGAAATAGTTTGGATACTCTAAAATTACATGCTAAGAAAGTCCTACAAAGAATTGTAGAATACAGTGATTTGGCCTTCAGATAATGCACGTATTCTCTCCAGGTTCACATAGTTGAAGGCTGATTTTAAATTAGGTGCTAGTTTTATAAAATTGCAGACTAGGAATTTTTATGGAAATGGACTTGCCAAACTTTACATTACATTTTATTAGCAACATTTTGAGGAACTCAAAAAGATGATTTACCAAGTACAGTTTGCTCTAAAGAATATAGTTTACCTTCATAAGAGTAACAAGAATGTATCTTAGGTTATAGCAGATTTACATTCTCTCCTATTATCTATTCTTTTACTTGCTAAAGTGTAATAGTAATCTAGAGACACAGGCAGGATAGATAAGTAAAATAACATAGACATGAAATCCAGATTCTTATTATTATGTATGACTCTTCTTTTACAGGGTTTGATGTGATTTTTGAGGATGTGCAGGAAGAGCCATGCTGCGTGTGTGTGTGTGTGTGTGTGTGTGTGTGTGTGAATGCTTGCTATATTCACAGATATATTTGAATTATATGGTCCCTTAGAAGTTTGTCTCAGGGCTGGGCACAGTGGCTTACGCCTGTAATCCCAGCACTTTGGGAGGCTGAGTCAGGTGGATCAGGAGGCCAGGGGTTTGAGACCAGCCTGACCAACATGGTGAAACCCCATCTCTACTGAAAATACAAAAATTAGCCAGGCGTAGTGGCACATGCCTGTAATCCCAGCTACTCAGGAGGCTGAGGCAGGAGAATCACTTGAACCCAGGAGGTGGAGGTTACCATGAGCCGAGATTGTGCCACTGCATTCCACAGCCTGGGTGACAGAGCAAGACTCCTTGTCAAAAAAAAAAAATTGTCTGGCGAGGCCTAGGGTTTAAAACAAAATATTATTTTCTTCAGTAAGCACTTTTAAATGTGTACCTTCTCCCCAAAAAGAATAACAAATGAAAACTGAAAAGCATAAAACAAAAAAGATAAATGGATGAACATGTAATGAGTGTTAAACTCTGGAGTCGGACCTGAGAGGGCTTTTGCTTTGCACTTCTAGTTCTGGCACCTTCCTCGAGCTCCATAGCTCTCTTAAGCTGTGGGCTCTTTGTCTTTAAAATGTGTGTATAATTCATATCCACTTCTTGGGGTAAGGTGAGGACCAGCTGGCATAATGAATGATGCCTACCACAGCGCCCACCTTCTCATCAGAACTCAATAAGTGGTAGTGACTATAATTATTATTGCATCATTGGCATCAGACTAAAAATAATGTCCTACGGAATATATATTTCTGCTAGCTACTTTAAATCCTTAACTTCACATTCACACAGTATTGTAACAACAAATTTGAATAATATATCCTATTTTCCTTTCCTTTCTCTCCCTCTCTCCTTTTTTTCCTTCCTTCCCTCTCTCTTGTTTGTCTCTCATAAGACTGTGTGTTGCACTCAGATTCAGAGTCATATTAAAATGCTCCTTCACTGCAGTCATATGTATTATTAAATCAGGAAATACAATCTTTCTAAAACTCCATTAGAAATTCATGGAGGCCTCTCCAGGTTAAACATCAGTTTCAGCTTGACCTCTTTTAGAAAACGCTGCACTGGTACTTTAAAGCAAAACTATTTCCTCTATTTCAAGAAAAGCAAAGGCAAATTATTTTCTAATTCGAGACACCATGGCGCTCTGTGAATTTAGCCTATTATTTTGTTGTAAACCTAAGCTAAAGCGCATACTTAGCTTGGCATCATTAAGTGAATCATAACTTTAAAGCAAGCAAGCCAACAAACACACAAACAAATATAACCAGAAGATTTGCATTACCAAGTAAAATTGCTAATTTTCTGATATAAACTGGGCTAACAACATTCTCTTCATTTAAATCATGGACAAATTCTGCATGGGTTGAGTTATTATTCCTAATTAATTTTATTATGTAAAGGTTAACAACAGACAGGCCAGTGCTGTTCTATTGTTAAGCTTATGAAGTGTTTAAAATAATATTTCTAAAGAATACTTGAAAATCAGCCACTAGCCATTTTTCCTTACAAGTGGACATTTGTTGATGACTTTATTGTGAAAAATGATTCCTAAAGTCTTCTTTTTTTGGGTGTTGAGAGGGAAGAAGGAGTCTCACTTTGTTTCTCAGGCTGGAGTGCTGTGGCATGATCACAAAAATGTGCCTTATAATAGAATTTTCCTAAAAAAAGCAAGTATTAACATTTATCTACTTTTCTTAAACCCCGCAGATTTGAAAAAAAAAAAAAAAACTGATTAACAAGGGCAAACTGCCTTTTGGATCAGGCTATACTAAATAAGAAGTAGACTTAGCCTTCTAAGAATTGGAAGAAGACATACCAGTGATATACGCAGTGTTTGAACACTTCTGCAATTTGTGATCTTATTGCAAAAGCACCCAGACTCTCAGTTTACTAGAGGTCAGTAAGCTTGGACTGTTGTTGATTGGGGATTGTTCTTGAGTCGACCTCTTTTGTCATATTGTCAGAAGCATTTAAACCAGAACAACTCCGTCTTGAATAGGGGCTGGGTAAAATTAGGCTGAGACCTCCTGGGTTGTATTCCCAGGAGGTTAGGCACAAGCTACAGATCATTCTAAGTCACAGGATAAGATAGAAGGTCAGCACAAGATGTTGCTGATAAAACAGGTTACAGTAAAGAAGCTGGCCAAAACCCACCAAAACCAAGATGGCGACAAGAGTAACCTCTAGTTGTCCTCACTGCTTGCTATATGCTAATTATAATGCATTAGCATAGTAGAAGACACTCCCACCAGCGCCATGACAGTTCACAAATGCCATGGGAATGTCAGGAAGTAAGTTATCCTATATGGTCTAAAACGGGAAGGAACCCTCAGTTCTCAGAATCGCCCATCCCTTTCCCTGAAAACTCATGAATAATCCACCCCTTGTTTAGCATATAACCAAGAAATAACCATAAAATGGGCAACCAGCAGCCCTTGGGGCTGCTCTGCCTATGGAGTAACCATTTTTTATTCCTTTATTTTCTTAATAAACTTGCTTTCACTTTACTCTATGGACTGTCCCCAAATTCTCTCTTGCACGAGATCCAAGAACCCTCTCTTGGGGTCTAAATCGGGACCACTTTCTGGTAACAATATTGAGACATTGATCTCATGGGCTTTTGTGAAGATTAAATAAGATGACATATTCAAAGTTCCTACACGAGGCTTTCAATTGAATAGGTACTCAATAAATGAGGTTCCCTTTCCCCTTGACTCTTAGTCCATGTCAATGTTGGAAATTTAAATGAAAACCTCACAGGAGCCTTGGGGCATTGCTTTTCCAGCCAGAAACCTCTGTGGGTGGTGACACCTTTGCCCATGTTTTGCTCACACCTGCTGGACTTGTTCCACCCACTTGGCCTGGCAGGCTGCACTTGGCTTGTGCTACCAGCCAGGATCCGCCCCCTGCCGAGGGCAAGCCAGACGTGAAGTGGTGAGGGATGTGTGGGGTGTGTGAGTGAGTGAGCATGGGGTCCAGCCACGGTGCACAGCCAGGCACACCAGCTGTGGTGGGGTGGGCAGCTTCAGGCACTGGCATGGGCGCTAACTCCCTGAGAGGCTGAGGCTGGACCATGCGTACTGCAAGCAGCTTCCACTAGTGGCACCGGGGAATGCATTGTCACCCCAAAGCTTGGAGATGCCAGGAACCACAGACCCTGAAGAGGGTATCACAGCCTTCAGGGGGCCCCTTGGTCTGGGCTCTCTGAAGGGCCACAGGTCTCCTCTCTTTCTCCCTTCTTTCCTTCTTGTCACCCCCAACATAGCAAGTAAGGGACATGTTTCAGCCCTGTTTGTGTTACAGCTCTTTTAGCCCCACCATTTGGTGGGTCCTGAGTTCTTGTACTGCGTCCAGGAAGAATGAAGCATATGGACAAGTGGAGAGTGAGCAAGGTGAAAAGGTGCTTTATTGAGTGACAGAACAGCTCAGAGGAGACCTGCAGTAGGTAGCTCCTGTCCGCAGGCAGATTGTCTTGATGAGTGTCCACCTCTCAGCAGAGAGGAGACCCACAGTCGGTATCTCCTCTCCACAGGCAGGTTGTCCTGTCATCTGCCCAAGTCTGCCTGAATCTGGGGTTTTTATTGGCTTCAGAAGGTAGAAAACGCATGCTGATTGGTCCATGGGTGGCCATGGGCAGGCTCGGAAAAAGCACTCTAAGTTCTCACTCGGGTCTGTGGAACTGGCAAACCAGCCTCCAGGCCTCAGGCCATCCCTGGCCTAAAAGTGGGGTTTTACTGAGGATCTGACCCTTTCTGCCCAGGAACCTGTCTGCCTCCTGCTGCCATTTACCTGCCATCCATGGTGCCCAGGGCACCCAGGCTGTTCATGCCGAGGGGTGCCTGAAGGCCCATGTTAAGTCACCCCTTAGCACCCCTATGGCCTCTCTCGTGCTTGTTGGCACCCAAAGTCCAGAGTGGGCCAAGGTGGCAGGGGGTTGACATGTCAGTTTGTACTGAGTGCACACACACCCGGCTGACTCATGATAGTGCCTGGGCTCAGCCACAACTTTGCTTCAAAATCGGAGTGGGCACTGGGAGTGGGGAGAGGGCAGGTAGCAGGAGCAGGCACTTTCAAGCCTTCCTGGGGAGGGGGCTTCCTGGGTCCCCCGGAGTGCAGAGATGGCTGGGTTTGCAGCCGGGGCTGGGCAGTTGCAGCTGCGCCCAGGAAGGTGGGGCTCCCACCTCTCCAACTTGGAATGGGGTGGGGATTCCACCTGTTCCTAGCTCCCACTGTCTCCATGGAGTGAGCAGCCCTGGCTGCAACTTCCCCACTGCAGCTGGTATCATGGCAGTGGCCACTCCAGATGGGCTGCTGCTGCCATCAAAATGATATAAACTTGTGAATAATACAAGGTAGAAATTGATTACATGACTGATTCCTGATGCAGACAATAAAAACGGTGGAAGCACTGAGAAGGCAGAGGTCACTGATGATGCCATAGTTATTTGAAAATGAGACATGACCTGTCACTTTAGTGGAGCTACACTGCTTTTAGAACAAAAGCCAAATCCTACTATGACCTATTACGCATGACTTCACCTGCCTCTACTCGTCCATTAGTCTCACTTCACAACATTCTGTCCTTACCCTCTGTGTATCCTAGCCATACAAGTGAGAACATGAGATATTTGTCTTTTTGTGCCTGGTTTATTTCACTTAAGATAATGACCTCCAGTTCCATCCATGTTATTGCAAATGACATTTTTTTATGACTGAATATTATGTCATTGTCGATATTATGTCAATTAACACTTAGGTTAATTCCATATCTTTCCTATTGTGAATAGTGCTTCAATAGACATAGGAGTGCAGGTATCACTCTGATATGTTGATTTATTTTCCTTTGGGTAAATACCTAAAGGGAACCCTGTATCCTGGCCAATATTTGTTATTTTTGTATTTTTAATAATAGGCTTTCTAACTGGGGTAAAATATTATCTAATTGTGGTTTTGATTTGCATTTCTCCAATGATTAGTAAAGTTGAGTTTTTTTTTTTATATACCTATTAGTTATTTGTACGTCTTCTTTTGAGAAATGTCTCTTCATGTCCATTGCATCCTTTTAATGGGATTTATTTTTTCCTGTTGACTTGTTTGAATTTCTTGTATATTCTGGATATTAGTCTGTTCTTGGATACTTTGTAAATATTTTCTCCCATTCAACAGGTTCTGTCTTCATCACTGATTATGTCTCTGTACAAAAGCTTTTTAGTTTAATTAATTTCCATTGTTCTATTGTTTTGTTGTTGTTGCCTGTGCTTTGGAAATATTAGTCATAAATTCTTTGCCTAGACCAATGTCCAGGAGAGTTTTCTTTAGATTTTCTTCTAGTACTTTTATAGTTTCAGGTCTTACATTTAAGTCTTTAATCTATCTTGGTTGATTTTTACTTATGGTGAAAGATAAATATCCAGTTTCATTCTTCTGCATGTGGCTACTTAATTTTCCCAACACCATTTATTGAACAGAGTGTCTTTTGTCCAGTGTAAGTTCTTGTCAGTTTTATCAAATATCAGTTGGCTGTAAATATGTGGCTTTATTTTTGGGTGCTCTATTCTCTTCCATTGATCTATGTGTCTATTTTTATACTAATAACATATTGTTTCGGTTACTATAGCCTTTTAATGTGATATCTCTAGCTTTGTTCTTTTTGCTCAGGATTACATTATTTATTTGGGCTTTTTTGTTTCATATATTAATACATTTTAGAATTGTTTTTACTAAGTCTGTGAATGACATTGGTATTTTCATAGGAATTGTATTGAATATGTAGATTGCTTTGGGCAACATAGTCATATTAACAATATAAGCTCTTCCAATCCATAAACATGGGATGTTTTTCCATTTGTTTGTGTCATTTTCAATTATTTTCATCACTATTTTGTAGTTTTCCTTGTAGAGATCTTTTATCTCATTGGTTAAATTTATTCCTAGGTATTTGTTTTGTATCTATTGCAAATGAGACCGCTTTTATTTATTGATTTTTCTCTGACAGACTGACAGAGTCTCAGTCTGTCACCCAGGCTGGAGTAAAGTGGTGATTATAGCTCATTGCAGCCTTGAATTCCTGGATTCAAGTGATCCTCCTGCCTCAGTCTCCTGAGCAGCTGGGACTACAGACACACATCACTCTACCCAGCTTATTTTTTTAAATTTTAGTGTATATTTTTTGTAAAGACAGGGTCTTGATATGCTGCCCAGGCTGGACTTGAACTGGCTTCAAGTAATCCTCCCATCTCGTTCTCCCAAATTGTTGAGGTTACAGATGTGAGCCACTGCACTCAGCCCAAGGATTGTTTTCTTGGTTTTTTTTTCTCAGCTCAATCAATGTTCATATATAGAAATGCTAATTTTTGTATATTGATTTTGTGGTCTGCAACTTTACTGAATTTATTTATCAGATCTAAGAGTATCTTAGTGGATTCTTTAGGTTTTTCTAGATATAAGATCCTTTCATTAACAAAGAGAGTGAGTTTGACTTCCTCTTTTCCAGTTTGGTGCTTTTTCTTTTCTTTTTCTTTTGCCTGATTAGTCTGGCCTGAACTTTCAGTAATCTGTTTATTAGGAGTGGTGAAAGTGGGCATCCTTGTCTTGTTCCAGTCTTAAGAGAAAATGCTTTCAACTTTTCCCCATTCAGTAGGATGTAAGCTGTGGGCTTGTCATATATGGTTTTTATTATAATGATTTTTATTAAAATTTTTTATGAGTCTATTGAGATGATCATATGGTTTTGTCCTTCATTCTGTTGATGTGATGTATTACGTTTATTGAAAATTCTACCTTATTATAGTGTATTATCTTATTTATGTGCTGTTGTATTCAGTTTGCTAGTATTTTGTTGAGGATTTTTGCGTTTGTGTTCTTCAAGGATATTGACCTGCATGTTTTTGTTTTGGCATGTCCTAGTCTGGTTTTAGCATCAGGGTAATACTGGACAAGTAAATTGAGTTAGGAAGAATTATCTCTTTGCTGTTTTGGAATAGTTTCGGGAAGATTGACATTAGTTCTTCTTTGTACCTTTGGTAAAATTTGGTTATGAATCCATCGGTCCTGGACCTTTCTTTGCTGGGAGACATTTTTTATTACTGATTCAATTCCACTTTTCATTATTGGTATGCTCTGGTTTTCTCTTTCTTCTTGATTCATCTTAGTAGGTTGTATGTTTCCAGGGATTTATTTCCTGTAGGTTTTCCAGTCTGTCATTGTGTAGTTGTTCATAGTAGTCTTTGATGATCTTTCGTATTTCTGTGGTATCAGTTGTAATGTCTCTTTTTTTCATTTCTGATTTTGTTTGGGTCTTCTCTCTTCTTTTCTTGATTAGTCTAACTACTGGTTTATTAATTTTGTTTCTTTTCAAAGAACCAACTGTTAATTTCATTGATTTGTTGTATTTTTATTTTTAATTTCTATTTGATTTAGCTCAGCTCTGGTCTTTATTATTTCTTTTCTTCTGCTAATTTTGCGTTTGGTTTGTTCTTACTTTTCTAGTCCCTTGAAATGCACTTTTAGATTGTTAGTTTCTCATCTTTCTACTTTTTTTGAAATTGGTGTTTATTGCTGTAAACTTCCCTTTTAGCACTGCTTTTGCCATGTCCCACAGGTTTTGGTATACTGTGTTTCCATTTTTATTTGTTTCATGAAATTTTTTGATTTCCATCTTGAAATTTTTTTGTTGACCCAGTGGTCATTCAGGAACATGTTGGTTAATTCCCTGTATTTGTATAGTTTCAAGCTCCCCTTTGTATTGATTTCTGGTTTTATTACATTGTAGTGTGAGAGGATACTTCACATGATTTTGACTTTTAAAAAGTAATTATGCCTTGTTTTGTGGCCTAACATATGGTCCATCCTAGAGAAAGTATTGATGAAAAGAAGGTATATTTTGCAGCTGTTAGATAGAATGCTCTGTAAATGTCTGTTAGGTCCATTTGGTCTAAAGCCTTGTTTAAATCCATGGGATTTAAAACCCCCATCTGCCGGGGTTTTCTCTATAGGTTATTAGATAGCTTTATCTTGGTGTTTTTAGGATTTTCTCTTTAACTTTGACTTTAGACATTCTGATTTTAATGTGCCCCGGGGAAGATCTTTTTGTATTTATCTGTCTGGGGATTGAGCCTCCTGAATATAAATGTCTAAACCTCTTGCTAGACCTGGGATGTTTTCATCCATCATTTTGTTAAATATGTTTTCTGATCCTTTCCTTGTTTCTTCATTCCCAGGGAGGCAATAATTTGTATATTCAGTCACTTTATGTTGTCTCAAATGTCACAATGGCTTTGCTCATTCTTGTTTTTCCTTTTCTCTTCAGTTTGGATTATTTTAAAAGATGTCTTCAAGTTATGAGGTTCTGTCTTCTGTGTAACCTAGTCTATTGTTGAAGCTTTCAAATGTATTTTGGATTTCATTCAATAAATTCTTCAGTTCAAGAATTTCTATTTGATTCTTTTAAAAATATCCATCTCTTCAGTATAATTCTCACTCATAACCTGAATTATATTTCTGATTTTTTGTATTGTTTTTCAGAATTCCCTTGGATCTCACTGAGTTTCTTTAAAATCAATATTTTTAATTCTTTATCTGGGGTTTTGAAAATTTCATTTCGATTAAGATCTATTCCTGGAGAATTATTGTGTTCCTTTGGAGGTGTTGTATTTCCTTGCTTTCTCATGCTTCATTTGTTCTTACATACATTGACATTTACACATTTGTTGTAACAGTCAGTTCTTACTATTTTTGAATATACTTTCATTGAAGGAGGATCTTTTTCCAAAGATGTATCTATGGTGTTGGTTGGATAAGTTACTCTGGCTCTGATTCTGGACATGTTCAGTAGTGTAGTCTCTCTGTATGATTTCATTGATATTAGTGGTGTCTGTGATTCACTTGGTGGGTTAGGGTGTGGCTATTATGGAGGCTATGGTAAAGTTGTTCTGGAGACGAGGATACCAGGTGGGCTGGTCCTCAGGCCCCAGTAGTGGCAGCCATAGGCTAAGTGTGCCTACCTTTGTGCCCCAGTGGCACCTGTGTTGGCAGTTACTGGTGGGTCTATTCTTGGGTCTCTAGGTGGCATGCTCGAATGCTGATAATGACAGCAGTGGACTGGGCAGGCTGGTAAGTACTCACGTCCCTGGCAGCTGGTGTGGATTGGGTGATAACAGTGGCAATGGTGGGAAAATTCTCTGGGTCTCAAGTGGTGTGTGTTGCTGTTGGCTATGGCTGTGAGGGGTTGGGTGAGCGAGTCTCCAGGCCCACAGGTGGAACTTGCAGGTAGGTGCCAGCTGAGGTGGTAGCAGCTGGGAGGTTAGGTCTGACCTTAGGCCCCCAGGAGGAGTGCTCAGGTACCCAAGGTGGTGGATTACTGATCCCCAGAACCCCAGGCTATGTGCACTGTTCTGAGGGGGCCAAATCTGGGCTGCATGGGCTTGTGCTTAGGTGTGCCCCCAACCCCCTGCCATGGTGAAAGTGAGCACCAGATGTGGAGGGCCAGGGTGGGGTGATCTTCAGGTCCCAGGAGCCGTGCTTGGAATAAAGGGCAATAGCTGAGGCATTGCCATGGCAGAGATTGGGGCCTCCCTCAGTGGTCTCAGCTGATATGTAGGGGACATGGATCTCATTCACACCCCAGTCCCTTCAGGGCTTGTCTCTTGCTCTGGCTACAGGAGCCTACATCCAGTTTATGACCAAGTCCCAGTGGCAATTCACACCATGCTGGCATCCCCATCTTAGATCCCAGCAGCTAAGCACTTGCTTCCCATGACTGGAAACTGCTGCCTCCTCCTTGCTTGCTTTCTAGCCCTGGTGGTGGGAGTGCTCCAGGCTTGCTCTGCTGTCCCAGCAATGACAGCTTGGGTTTCAGTAATGCCTCATTCCCAGTGCCCCTGGGTCCCCGAAAAGTGTGCAGTGCCAGAGCTAGTTTTGAAAATGACAACTTGCTGTAGCTGCATAGGTCTTAGAAAGGGTGTGAGACATAATATGAGCTCCCTCCCTGGAGGAGTTCCATCCCACAGTCTCCCAGCAGCTTCCTACGTTGTTGCAGGGGTTGAGAGAAATGAGGGCATCTCCCTAGGCCAGAATCGCGTGATTGCATGGTGGGGATGTGGGCTGCTGGAAGTCTTTTACTCATCCCTTCCCTGTGTTGAGAAGTCACTCCAGGCTTGCAGCCAGTCCCGGCCAGGGAGGTTGCCTCTTCTCCCATCCGCCCCCCGGACTCCCACTTTTGGTGTCTCCTGTCACTTCCCTGTTGAATTCAGTGTTCTCTCTTGGAAAATAAACTCAAAGTGTAACTATCTATGCACTACTCTAGTTCTTCTAAGTTTAGCAGCAGGCTTAAAATGCTTCTAGTCAGCCATCTTCAACCCCCGCCCTCCTTGTCTCTAGTTTGCTCCTTCCCTCCCTCCCTCCCTCCTCCCTCCCTCCCTTCCTTCCTTCCTTCCTTCCTTCCTTCCTTCCTTCCTTCCTTCCCTTTCTTGCTTTCTTTGCTTTCTTTCTTTCCTTTTTTTCTTTCTGCCTCACAGCCTATGCACATGCTATTTTCTCATCTGAAATGTCCTTTGTTGCCTTTTTCCTGTCTCCTTATTTGCAGCTTGACCTTGCCTAGGTTTGTTTGTCCTTCATATTTCAGAATATGTGCTATTTTTCCCCCAGAGGAATCTTTCAAAACCACCTCAGTTATATGCTATCAAAAATCTGTAGTTCTTCTTCATAGCGTGTATTTAAGCAATTCTGTAATTGGTTCTTCAATGTCTGTATTCACCTCTATGAAGATAGAAATGATCTTCTTTCGGTTTAGCAATATGTTCCTAGTGCCTAACAGAATGTTTTAACCCATAGTCAGCACTCAACAAATAGTGATTGAATGAATGAATGAATTAGTAAATAATTAAATATGAATGTGAGGTACATAGATGAAATGTCAATTATCCCTGATACTTCTATGATTGAATTTAGAAAATCGGAGGCACTGCACTAGTTTTAAAAAATCTACTCATAGTAAACTGCTGTCTACTTCTTGTTGTGAAAAAGAAAATCTATTTTAACATGGTTTGAGTTTTTAGGTTTAGGTGTGATACACAATGTCTCCTCCTTTTTTGTGTGTGTCAGCCTCTAGAGGGGAACTCTATCCTGGAGGAGGAAGAATAAACTTGGCTCGTGATATAAAAAATTTGGTACAGTGAACTATGAGATAGTTGCAGGGTCTTGCCCACAAATATCTGCAAATTCCATGTATTCGTATACTGCAATAAAACTACCTCCCCTCTGGGAGCTGGCTAAGAAAAAATTTAGTATTTAATGAAAAGTTGGCTCAATAAGTAATACTTTCCAAATCAGAAAATAAAACTTTAAGAGGAAGAAATGTGGATAACCATTCCATGTGACTGTAGACATTAGGACTTGGCTTGAAGGCAACTTTTATTACATAAGCCTGTTTGGGAGTACAATTAGTGAAAAGGGATATAATCTGAAATTTTAATAATTTTCTGTATTAACATGTTTCCAGTTATTAGTATAATGATCAACACTTATCCATCTACTAAGCTGTTTAGGCAAGATATAAACATATTATTTTTCTTCTTTTTTCAGTGAAAGTAGAGGGAGGGACATAGATAAAAAGAAAGCAGATGTTTTAATTTTTGTAAAAAAAAAAAACAGCAGTAATCTGGGGTTGGTTAGCTTCATGACTATCCATCTTAAGGACATATTTTGCCAGTAAAGTGTAAATGCTCTTGGAGCTATTTGGAGAACTCTATGGAATATCATGTCATAACCTTATAATGCCTGGTTGCTATGTGCGTCTGTCTTAATCATAATCTAGGTGCTGCTGGGTCAACCACACTATCAATACAGATGTGCAGTTGAGTATAGAAGCAATGCTTCCTCGGTAATCAACCTTTTAATTTTTCTGCATAATGTGGAAAACAGAATACTTTGATGTGATGTCTCAGTAAATAAATGCCAATGTATGTTCTTTTATTTTTTCCATTGTAAAAATATCACAACATTAAAGATTGCCTCCCAAATAATACCCATAGTCTCACTATCCTAATAAAACTAATTTCCTGTTTACATTTTAAAATTATGCTGCACATGTCTATACTTAATTGAACACTATGTAATGATTTCATCTTACTTCATCCGATCATTGTGTAATTATTTATTTCCCTAATTTATTTCCCTGTACACTAAATTTAGTGTACAGGTGTTTTTTTCTACTTTTTCCTGGTATAGATATAATGCCCAGCTTCTGTTGATTACTTTCTTAAATTAATTTCTCAGATTATGATTTGAATAAAGGAGTATAACATTAGTAATAAATGCAGGTAAGAAAAAGACAGCCTTTCTACCAGTTACCTTAAGGCAGTAGAATGAGTCCCTGAGATGAGAAATATCTGTAGCAGATTATCTGTACTTAACGTTTTGCTGTTTGGCACATTGTGCTTTGAAGTACAGTGATAGTTTTTGTTCATGTCCTATCTCTGGTTCTATATTATAAACTCTAGAGGGAAGGATCTTATCTTATTCATCTTCATATCTTACACAGTTCTTGACGTCCTACCTTCCATATTGTACCCACTCAATAAATACTTGTGAAATAATTGAAGAGAGTTAGTAGTAATTACACTAGTGTTTAAAAAAATTTCCAATACTATACTTTGATTTAATTGTACCTATCTAACTGTTTTTTCTAATGGCATCCATTAATATTTTTAAGGTCAATATTCAGTTTGGTGAATCATCTCTATATAAATGCCTCTAAATTACATATGTTTTATTCACTTAACCATGGTTAGCATTTAATTTTTATATTATCAGATTCTGTGTGACACTAAGAAAAGAAAAATATTTAGGGCACCACTAAAATAACCACTGGTGAATCAAGGGATAGGATTTTGGCATATTTCTTAGAAAAGAAATAATGCCCACATATTTCATATGAGCTAGTAGGTATGTGCTATATCAGGGAATAATGTAGAGTTCATGAACTTGGCATGGCCACAGAAAATTATTTATCATGATATGACATAATGTAATAAGAACAAATTTCTAGTGCAAATTCAGTTAACAAATAGAATCAGCTAGAAGACACACTGAATATCCATGATACAATTTAAAATAGAAGCATAGATTGTTTGGAGAAAATTTCTAGCTGTTAAGTGTTATCTTCCTTGCATTTTACTAATAGAACCCTTTTTCCCATTAATAGTTACGTTCTACGTAACAAATTGTATGTTCTTCTCTAACAGCCTGACCTCCTGAGATTCCTTCCCTCTTGTAAGAATTATGGCATCTCTAATATTAAAATTATTGAGAAATTAGAAAAACAAAACCTGTTAGCTGTAATGAAAAAAGATGAGAGAAAAGGGGCATAATTTTTCACTTGAGGATGTAACTCTTTGTACATTATAGAAAAATACACGTAAAAATTCAGGACATAATACTAATTCCCACCCCACCCCCGCCTCCAATAGTAAGCTATTCTATGGAAAATAGAAAAGCAAAACAAGAGAAATGAAAAACATTTTACACAAATGGGATCATACAATATGTGTTTTTTTGTGCCTGGCTTTTATCACTTAACAGAGTATTTTCAAGTTTCACCCATATTGTAGCACATATCAGTACTTCATTTATATTTATTGCCAAACAATATTTCATGGTATGGATATATTTATTATATGGATATATATATTTTTTCATTGTATGGATGTATACATTTATTGTGTATTTTTTTGTTTTTTTGTTTATCCATTTATAAGTTGATAGATATTTGGTTGCTTCCAATTTTGAGCTATTATGAATAATGCTGCTATGAAAATTTATGTGCAGGTTTTTATATGCACATTTTTTTGCCTGTTTTCTCTGGATAGAAATTTTAGCACAATTTTCATTAGAAGTAGTGAGAGTGGACATCTTTATCTTTTTCTTATTCTTGGCAGAAACTTATTTAGTTTTTCTACGTTAAGTATGATATTAGCAGTGGATTTTTCATAAATTTTCTTTTTCAAGTTGAAGAAGTTTTCCTTTATTTGAGATGTTTGTCATGACAACTGGATTTTTTTAAATGCCTTTTCTTCATCTATTGAGATATTTTTCTCTTCATTCATTAATACAGTGTATTACATTGACTAATTTTAGAATGTTAAACTAAGCCTTACGCTTCTGGGATAAAATTTCTTCTTGGTCATGGTGTATGGTTTATAATTTCTTAAATATGCTACCGGATTTGATTTGCTAGTATTTTGTTAAGGATTTTTGCATCTGTATTGATAAAGAATATTGATCTGTAGTTTTTTTAATGTCAATCTGATTTTGCTATCAGGATAATACTAGCCCTATAAAATAAATTAAGAAGTGTTTATATCTATGCTATTTTTAAAAAGAGTTTGAGAAGGATTGGTGTTAATGCCTCTTTAAATGTTTAGTAGAATTCACTAAGAAGCCATATGGCCCTGGGTTTTTCTTTGTTGGAAGTTTTTTGATTACTGATTCAATCCCTTTAATTGTTATAGGTCTGCTCAGATTTTTTGTTTCTTATTGAGTCAGTTTTGGTAATTTGTGTTTTTTTAGTAACATTTCCATTGCATATTAGTTATCTAATTTGTTGGCATACATTTATTTATGGCATTATCTTATACATTCTTTTTACTTTTGTAAGATTGGTGGTGATGTTCCACCTTTCATTCTTGATTTTAATAATTTGAATTATTTCTATTTTTTCTTGGTAATTGTAAATAAAGGTTTGTCAATTTTGTTGATATTTTCAAAGAAAGAACTTTTGGGTTTATTGGCTTTCTCTTATTTCTCTACTCTCGATTTTTAAAAACTCCACTTTAATTTTTATTGTTTTCTTTCTTTCTTTAGCTTTGGGTTTAGTTTGCTTTTCTTTTGCTAGGATCTTAAGGTGAGAGGTTATGGACACTAGTCTTTTACTGCATGTGTGATATGCAACAATTTTTCCCCAGTCTGTAACTGGCATTTTTATTGTCTTATAAGGCCTTACACACAAAAGGTTTTTAATTTTGGTGAAATAAAATTTATTATATTTTCTTTATGAATCACGCTTTTTATGTCATACCTAAGGCATCTTAGTTGAGGATCTTTTTTTTTTTCCTTATATATGTATGTCTAAATTTTCCAAGCTATTTTGTTGAAAAGATTATCCTTTTTCTATTGAGTTACCTTTTTACTTTTGTCAAAGCCCAATTGATCATATTTGTGTGGGTCTTTTTCTGGACTCTCTGTTCTGTCCCATTGACGTATGTGTCTTTCCTTTAATTAATACTACCACACCTTTTTAATTATTGTAGCTCTTGTTAAAATCAGGTAATATGAGTCTTCCAATTCTGTTATTCTTTTTCTTTTTTATATTTCAATAGGTTCTTGGGGAACAGGTGGTGTTTGGTTACATGGATAAGTTCTTTAGCGGTGATTTCTGAGAGTTTGGTGCACCCATCACCCGAGCAGTGTACAGTGTACCTGATGTGTAGTCTTTTGTCCCTCACTCCCTTCTGCATTCCCTCTCCTCAAGTCCCCAAAGTGCATTTTATCATTCTTATGCCTTTGTGTCCTTATAGCTTAGCTCCCACTTATAACTGAGAACATACGATGTTTGGTTTTCCATTCCTGAGTTACTTCACTTTGAATAATGGTCTTCAATTCCATCCAGGTTGCTGTGAATGCCATTATTTCATTCCTTTTTAAGACTCAGTAGTAATTAATGGGATGGATAGATAAGATAGATAGATAGATCACATTTTCTTTACCTGCTCATTGATTGATGGGCATTTGGGCTGGTTCCATATTTTTGCAATTGTGAATCGTGCTGCTATAAACATGTGTCTCCACACTGTTTTTCATAGTGGTTTTATTAGTTTACATTCCCATCAACAGTATAAAAGTGATCCCTTTTCACCCAGTCCACACCAACATCTATTTTTTTTTATTTTTAAATTATCGCCATTCTTTGAGGAGTAAGGTGGTATTGTATTGTCGTTTTGATTTGCTTTTTCCTGATCATTAGTGATGTTGAGCATTTTTCCATATACTTGTTGGCCATTTATATATCTTCTTTTGAGAATTGCCTATTTATGTCCTTAGGCCACTTTTTGATGGGATTGTTTGTTTTATTCTTGGTAATTTGTTTGAGATTCTTGTAGGTTCTAGATACTAGTCCTTTGTTGTATGCATAGTTTGCAAAGATTTTAGCCCACTCTGTGGGTTGCCTGTTTACTCTGCTGATTATTTCTCTTGCTGTGCAGAAGCTTTTTAGTTTAATTAAGTTCATGAAGGTTTGTTTGTTTTGTTGTAGTTGATGTTTTCCCTGTTTTTTTTAAATTATACTTTAAGTTCTATGGTACATGTACACAACGTGCAGGTTTGTTACACATGTATACATGTGCCATGTTGGTTTGATGCACCCATCAGCTCATCATTTACATTAGGTATTTTTCCTAATGCGATCCCTCCCCCAACCCCCCACCCACTGACAGGCCCCAGTGTGTGATGTTCCCTACCCTGTGTCGATGTGTTCTCAGTGTTCAACTCCCACCTATAAGCGAGAACGTGTGATGTTTGGCTTTCTGTCCTTGTGATAGTTTGCTTAGAATGATAGTTTACAGCTTCATCCATGTCCCTGAAAAGGACATGAACTCATCTTTTTTATGGCTGCATAGTATTCCATGGTGTATATGTACCACAATAGCTTAATCCACTCTATCATTGATGGACAGTGTAAAAGCTTTCCTATTTCTCTACATCCTCTCCAGCATTTGTTGTTTCCTGACGTTTTAATGATTGTCATTCTAACTAGTGTGAGATGGTATCTCATTGTGGTTTTGATTTGCATTTCTCTGATGACCAGTGATGATGAGCATTTTTTCATATGTCTGTGGGCAGCATAAATGTCTTCTTTTGAGAAGTGTCTGTTCATATCCTTCGCCCACTTTTTGATGGGGTTGTTTGTTTTTTTCTTGTAAATTTGTTTATGTTCTTTGTAGATTTGGGATATCAGCCCTTTGTCAGATGGGTAGATTGCAAAAATTTTCTCCCATCCTGTAGGTAGCCTGTTCACTCTGATGACAGTTTCTTTTGTTGTGCAGAAGCTCTTTAGTTTAATTAGATCCCATGTTTGTATTTTGGCTTTTGTTGCCATTGCTTTTGGTGTTTTAGTCATGAAGTCTTTGCCCATGCCTATATGCTGAATGGTATTGCCTAGGTTTTCTTCTAGGGTTTTTATGGTATTAGGTCTTACATTTAAGTCTTTAATCCATCTTGAATTAATTTTTGTATATGGTGTAAGGAAGAAATCCAGTTTCAGCTTTCCTACATATGGTTGGCCAGTTTTCCCAGAACCATTCATTAAATAGGGAATCCTTTCCCTATTTCTTGTTTTTGTCAGGTTTGTCAAAGATCAGATTGTTGTAGATGTGTGGTGTTATTTCTGAGGCCTCTATTCTGTTCCATTGGTCTACATATTTGTTTTGGTACCAGTACCTTGCTGTTTTGGTTACTGTAGCCTTGTAGTATAGTTTGAAGACAGGTAGTGTAATGCCTCCAGCTTTCTTCTTTTTATTTAGGATTGTCTTGGCTAGGCGAGCTCTTTTTTGATTCCATATGAACTTTAAAGTAGTTTTTTTCCAATTCTGTGAAGAAAGTCAGTGGTAGCTTGATAGGGATAGCATTGAATCTATAATTATCTTGGGCAAAATGGCCATTTTCATGATATTGATTCTTCCTATCCACAAGCATGGAATGTTCTTCCATTTGTTTGTGTCCTCTTTTATTTTGTTGAGCAGTGGTTTGTAGTTCTCCTTGAAGAGGTCCTTCATATCCCTTGTAAGTTGGATTCCTAGGTATTTTATTCTCTTTGTAGTAATTGTGAATGGGAGTTCACTCATGATTTGGCTCTCTGTGTGTTACTGGTGTACAGGAATGCTTGTGATTTTTGCATGTTGATTTTGTATCCTGAGACTTTGCAGAAGTTGCTTATCAGCTTAAGGAGATTTTGGGCAGAGATGATGGGGTTTTCTAAATATACAATCATGTCATTTGCAAACAGAGACAACTTGATTTCCTCTTTTCCTAATTGAATACCCTTTATTTCTTTTTCTTTCCTGATAGCCCTGACCAGAACTTCCAACACTATGTTGAATCAGAGTGGTGAGAGAGGGCATCCTTGTCTTGCTCCGGTTTTCAAAGGGAATGATTCTAGTTTTTGCCCATTCAGTATGATATTGGCTGTGGTTTGTCAAAAACAGCTCTTATTATTTTGAGATATGTTCCATCAATATCTAGTTTATTGAGAGTTTTTAGCATAAAGGGCTGTAGAATTTTGTTGAAGGCCTTTTCTGCATCTGTTGAGATAATCATGTGGTTTTTGTCATTGGTTCTGTTTATGAAATGTTTATTGATTTGCATATGTTGAACCAGCCTTGCATCCCAGGGATGAAACCAATTTGATCATGGTGGATAAGCTTTTTGATGTGCTGGTGGATTCGGTTTGCCAGTATTTTATTGAGGATTTTTGCATGAATGTTCTTCAGGGATATTGGCCTAAAATTCTTCTTTTGTTGTGTTTCTGCCAGGCTTTGGTATCAGGATGATGCTGGCCTCATAAAATGAGTTAGAGAGGATTCCCTCTTTTTCTGTCGATTGGAATAGTTTCAGAAGGAATGGTACCAGCTTCTCTTTGTACCTCTGGTAGAATTCACTGTCAATCTGTCTGGTCCTGGACTTTTTTTGATTGGTAGGCTATTAATTAGTGCCTCAATTTCAGAACTTGTTGGTCTATTCAGAGATTTGACTTCTTCCTGGACTAGTCTTGGGACTAATCCAATGTGTCCAGGAATTTACCCATTTCTTCTGGATTTTCTAATTTATTTGTGTAGAGGTGTTTTTACTATTCTCTGATGGTAGCTTGTATTTCTGTGGGATTGGTGGTGATATCCCCTTAATCAGTTTTTATTGCATCTATTTGTTTCTTCTCTATTTTTTTCTTTATTAGTCTTGCTAGTGGTCTGTCTATTTTGTTGATCTTTTCAAAAAACCAGCTCTTGGATTTATTGATTTTTTGAAGAGTTTTTTGTGTCTCTATCTCTTTCAGTTCTGCTCTGATCTTAGTTATTTCTTGCCTTCTGCTAGCTTTTGAATGTGTTTGCTCTTGCTTCTCTAGTTCTTTTAATTGTGATGTTAGGGTGTCAATTTTAGATCTTTTCTACTTTCTCTTGTGGCCATTTAATGCTGTAAATTTCCCTCTACACACTGCTTTAAATGTGTCCCAGAGATTCTGGTGTGCTGTGTCTTTGTTCTCATCGTTTTCAAAGAACACCTTTATTTCTGCCTTCATTTTGTTATGTACCCAGTAGTCATGCAGGAGCAGTTTGTTCAGTTTCCATGTAGTTTTGTGGTTTTAAGTGAGTTTCTTCATCCTGAGTTCTAATTTGATTGCACTGTGGTTTGAGAGATAGTTTGTTGTGATTTCTGGTACATTTGCTGAGGAGTGTTTTACTACCAATTATGTGGTCAATTTTAGAATAAGTGCGATGTGTTGCTGAGAAGAATGTATATTCTGTTGATTTGGGGTGGAGAGTTCTGTAGATGTCTGTTAGGTCTGCTTGGTGCAGAGCTGAGTTCATGTACTGAATATCCTTGTTAGCCTTCTGTCTCATTGATCTGTGTAATATTGACAGTGGGGAGTTAAAGTCTCCCACTATTATTGTGTGGGAGTCTAAGTCTCTTTGTAGGTCTCTAAGGACTTGCTTTATGAATCTGGGTGCTCCTGTATTGGGTGCATATATATTTAGGATAGTTAGCTCTTCTTGTTGAATTGATCCCTTTACCATTATGTACTGATCTTCTTTGTCTGTTTTGATCTTTGTTGTTTTAAAGTCTGTTTTATCAAAGACTAGGATTGCAACCACTGCTTTTTTGTTGTTTTCCATTTGCTTGGTAGATCTTCCTCCATCCCTTTATTTTAAGCCTATGTGTCTCTGCATGTGAGTTGGGTCTGCTGAATACAGCACAGTGATGTATCTTGACTCTTTTTTTTTTTTTTTTTGAGATGGAGTCTTGCTCTGTCTCCCAGGCTGGAGTGCAGTGGCGCGATCTCGGCTCACTGCAAGCTCTGCCTCCCGGGTTCACGCCATTCTCCTGCCTCAGCCTCTCCAAGTAGCTGGAACTACAGGCGCCCGCCACCACACCCGGCTAATTTTTTGTATTTTTAGTAGAGACTGGGTTTCACCATTGTCTCGATCTCCTGACCTCGTGATCCACCCACCTCGGCCTCCCAAAGTGCTGGGATTACAAGCGTGAGCCACCGCGCCTGGCCTATCTTGACTCTTTATCTAATTTGCCAGTCTGTGTGTTTTAATTGGGGCATTTAGCCCATTTACATTTAAGGTTAATATTGTTATGTGTGAATTTGATCTTATCATTATGATGTTAGCTGGTTATTTTGCCCATTCATTGGTGCAGTTTCTTTATAGCATCGATGGTCTCTACCATTTGGCATGTTTTTGCAGTGGCTTGTACCAGTTGTTCCTTTCCGTGTTTAGTGCTTCTTTCAGGAGCTCTTGTAAGGCAGGCCTGGTGGTGACAAAATCTCTAGACATTTGCTTGTCTGTAAAGGATGCTATTTCCCCTTCACTTATGAAGCTTAGTTTGGCTGGATATCAGATTCTGGATTGAACATTCTTTTCTTTAAGAATGTTGAATATTGGCCCCCACTCTCTTCCAGCTTGTAGGGTTTCCACCGAGAGATCTGTGTTAGTCTGATGGGCTTCCCTTTGTGGGTACCCTGACCTTTCTCTCTGGCTGCCCTTAACATTTTTTCCTTTATTTCAACCTGGGTGAATCTGAAAATTATGTGTCTTGGGGTTGCTCTTCTCAAGGAGTATCTTTGTGGTGTTCTCTGTATTTCCTGAATTTGAATATTGGTTTGCCTTACTAGGTTGGGGAAGTTCTCCTGGATAATATTCTGAAGAGTGTTTTCTAACTCTCTGTCACTTTCAGGTACACCAATGAAACATGTATTTGGTCTTTTCACATAGTCCCATATTTCTTGGAGGCTTTGTTCACTTTTTTTTCACTCTTTTTTCTCTAATCTTGTCTTCTTGGTTTATTTCATTAATTTGATCTTCAATCACTGATACTCTTTCTTCCACTTGACTGAATTGGCTACTGAAGCTTGTGCATGCATCATGAAGTTCTTGTGCTTTGGTTTTCAGCTCCGTCAGGACATTTAAGGTGTTTTCTACACTGTTTATTCTCGTTAGCCATTCGTTTAACCTTTTATCAAGGATTTTAGCTTCCTTGCGATTGGTTAGAACATGCTCCTTTAGCTCAGAGAAGTTTGTTATTACCGACCTTCTGAAGCCTACTTCTGTTAACTCGTCAAAGTCATTCCTCTGTCCAGTTTTGTTCCCTTGTTAGCGAGCAGCTGCGATCCTTTGGAGGAGAAGAGGTGCTCTGGTTTTTGGAATTTTCAGCTTTTCTGCTCTGTTTTCTACCCATCTTTGTGGTTTTATCTACCTTTGGTCTTTGATGTTGGTGACCTATAGATGGGGTTTTGGTGTGAATGTCCTTTTTGTTGATGTTGATGCTATTCTTTTCTGTTTGTTAGTTTTCTTTCTAATAGGTCCTTCAGTTGAAGGTCTGTTGGAGTTTGCTGGAGATCCACTCCAGATCCTGTTTTCCTGGGTATCACTAGTGGAGGCTGCAGTACAGCAAATATTGCTGACTGATCCTTCCCCTGGAAGCTTCATCCCAGAGGGGTACCCACCTGTATGAGGTGTCTGTTGGCCCCTACTGGGAGTTGTCTCCCAGTCAGGCTACACGGGGGTCAGGGACCCACTTGAGGAGGCAGTCTGTCTGTTCTCAGAGCTCGAACACCATGCTGGGAGAATCACTGCTCTCTTCAGAGCTGTCAGAGAGAGAAGTTTAAGCCTGCAGAGGCTGTCTTTCTTTTGTTTAGCTATGCTCTGCCCACAGAGGTTGAATCTAGATAGGCAGTAGGCCTTGCTGAGCTGTGGTGGACTCTGCCCCGTTTGAGATTCCTGGCCACTTTGTGAGCATAAAATCACCAACTCAAGCCTCAGCAATGGTGGACACCCCTTCCCTTGCCAATCTGCTACATTGCAGGTTGATCTCAGACTGCTGTGCTAGCAGCGAGAAAGGCTTCTTGAGTGTGGGACCTGCCGATCCAGGCACAGGAGGGGATCTCCTGGTCTGTCGGTTGCAAAGGACTGTGGGAAAAGTGCAGTATTTGGGCAGGCGTGTATCATTCCTCCAGGTACAGTCTGTCATGTCTTCCTTTGGCTAGGAAAGGGAAATCCCCCAACTCCTTGTGCTTCCTGTATGAGGAGACACCCTGCCCTGCTTCAGTTTGCCCTCCATGGGCTGCACCCACTGTCCAACTAGCCGCAGTGAGATGAACCAGGTACCTCAGTTGGAAATGCAGAAATCACCCATCTGTGTCGATGTCTCTGGGAGCTGCAGACCAGAGCTGGTCCTATTTGGCCATCTTGGAAGCCTCCCTGTTGTTCTTTTGTTTTTTTAGAGATGGGGTCTTATTATTTTGCCCAAGCTGAATTTTTACCCCTGGGTTCAGACAATCTTCCTGCCTCAACCTCCTGAACAGCTGGGACTATATTCATTCACTACCACACCCAACTCAATTTTGGAAGTTTTTAAAATGCATTATCATTTTAAATATTTTTCTGCATCAAACTTTCTTTCCTTTTGGGATTCTGATGATATGAATAGTAGGTCTTTTAATATTTTGCCACAGGTCTCTAAGATTCTGTTTATTGTATTTTTCTAGAATAAAACTTTGTTGTTCAGATAATTTCAAGTTTACTGATTCTTTCCTCTGTGATGGCCATCCTCTATTGAGTCCATCCAGTGAGTTGCTATTTTGATTGTTGTATTTTTTTTTAGCTCTAAAATTTTCATTTCATTCTTTTTTAATATTTAAGATTTTTGCAAACATAAGGTATAACAAATTACATGTCCAAGCCTATTCAAATCCTGCCCTGTTTGTGTCTACAAGTTCTACTACTGCTGCTTTGGAAATCCAACTACCACCACCATTGGGCTTGCCAGCAGAATTATCTGAAGCAGCAGAAGGGTGGCCTCTTTCTCATTCTGTTGCCCAATCTTAATCCCATCTGGATCTAAATCATATTTTAAAATTCAGCTGCAAGCCTTCTGAGAAACATCATTTTGTTTTAGTTTCCTGTTTCTGCATTATAGAAAGGCATATGGGAAAAGGCTGTAAGGTTGTCAAGGTAGTTGCTCTGCAATGTCTGCCTTAGACATATAGGTGGTAGAAAGATGAATGGAAATGCCAGAATTCTTCACCCTATGAATAATGATATTGTAAGTGTCATCAACTTCACATTTTATATACTGTTTTTTTTGATGATGTGTCTTTTTTGCATTACTGATTTAAACTCCTATCTTGAAATTGTTTCCAGAGCTTGTGTTTTCTCCTTTGAATAGTATTGATTATAATAATATTGTGATGATGAATGATCTGCTGTGCTTGAATAGTGGAAACAGTATTAAATACAGTCATGTATTGCATTACACCATTTTGGTCAACAATGAACTGCATACACTAAAGTGGTTGAATAAGATTATAACAGAGCTGAATAATTGCTACCACCTAGTGACACTGTAGCCATCCAAATGTAGTAGGGCAAGGCACTACTCACATGTTTATAGTGATGCTGGTGTAAACAAACCTACTGTGCTGCCAGGAATATATAAGTGTAGCACATACGGTTATGCATAATACATAATACTTGGTAATGATAATAAACAACTTTGTTACTGGTTTATGTTTTATTATATTATAGTTTTTATTGTAATCTTAGAGTGTATTTCTTCCTACTTATTAAAACCAAAAAAGCTAACTGTAAAACAGCCTCAGGCAGCTCCTTCGGGAGGTATTCCAGAAGAAGGCATTGTTATCATAGGAGATGACAGCTCCATGCATGCATTATTACCTGTGAAGACCTTCCGGTTGGACAAGATTTGGAAGTGGAAGACAGTGATATTAATGATCCTGATCCTCTGTAAGCTAATGTGTGTGTTTGTGTCTTAGTTTTTAGCAAAAAAGTCTAAAAAGTAAAAAAAAAAATCCTAATAATAGAAAAACCTTATAGAATAAGTAAAGGAAAAAAGTGTTTGTGTTTTAAGCTAAGTGTAGTTATAAGAGAGTTAAAAAGTTAAAAAATTACGAAATGTATAAAGAAAAAATTACAGTAAGCTAAGGTTAATTTACTACTGAAGAAAACTAAAAAGAATAAATTAAGTGTAGCCTAAGTGTGCACAGTTTAAACATTACTGACACTACTGTAGTGTACAGTATTGTCCTAAGCCTTCATTCATTACTCACTCACAAACTCACCCGAGCCAATACTAGTCCTGTAGTCTCCATTCATGGTAAGTGCTCTATTCAGGTATATCATTTTGACTATTTTATAACCTATATTTACTGTACTTTTTCTATATTGAGCTATGTGTAGATAACACACAAATACCATTTTGTTACAACTACCTACAAAATTCAGTTCAGTCACATGCTGTACAGATTTGCAGCCTATGAGCGATACCCTAGAAGCATAGTAGGCTACACAATCTAGGTTTATGTAGGTACACTCTGCGATGTTCACATGACAAAATAGCCTAACAACACATTTCTCAGAATATGTCCCTGTGGTTAAATGACTCATGACTGTAATAGTGAATCCAGTAGGTTGTTAAGCTGAGTAAAACCGTTTAGATTAAAAACATTCACTCAGCTAGAGCATTGTCATAGTGAAGAAAATAGTCCTGTGTGGCAGTTCCTGCCAAATGCCTCACCCCAGACTTCCTGCAAAGCCTCAATCATTAACTCAGCTAATTATTGAACATTTAACATGCACAATGGCTATGCACAATGTTATAACATTTAGAATTTATAGTTATGTATTGCTTTATTGCTCTTTTACAACCTGCCTTTCCATTTATTTTATCTCATGTAATATTCACAACCAGTTTATTTTTCAAAAGAAACTGAGATCTAAAGACTTTACTAAGAATACTCACCAAAATGAATATGCTCCATTGGTTACTTGATTTTGTCAAATGTATTCACTATGATCAATGCCATCCATATTCTAAAACTTAATCAATTTTGTCTTTGTTATTTTTCAATATACATGGTATTTGAATTATGTGGAAATGAGAACATTCTGATAAAGATCTTGTTACTTTCCTATGAATCAGAGGGGAAATGCTGTATTTTATAAGTAACAGCTATTATCCTCCAATGTTGAACAGCTTCCTCTAAAATATTTCTATAAAAATGGTACCTAACATTTCATCTTGCTCAAAATGCATTGGATAATATATTTCTCCCATTCAACAATGAGTCTACTTTATAAGTCACACAAACAGTTCATAATTTAGTGTTACACTCATAAATTTAATCATGACAAAGTTGCCAATGCTATATAATTTTATTTGGCTTAGATTATAAAGATTGTATATGTCATTGAATCTATCTACATTCTTTTGTCTTTTTGCATTTCTTTTACTCACATAATCTATCAAAAGGGACAAAATATGATTGAGTGTTTATGTAATTCATAATTTTATATTTTGAAAAATTCTAACTTTTCCTAAGCAAATATTTAAAAATGAAATTTATGTGCATACCAATCATCATATCTCTGAAAGATTCTAATGGATTTTTCACAAAATAATTTTTTAAACCTAAAAGTTGATATAGTTCTGATTAAACAGTTTGTTAGCTTTCTTTTCTTGGTGTAAATCACCAAAATAAAAAAAGAGTCAAGGACAAATGTTTCTCTCTCTCTTCCCATCCATCCATCCATCCCTCCCTCTCATTTAATCCATCACCCAGTTTTTACTTTTGTGGTGATTTGTGGCATTCTAGATGTTATTGAGGAACCAATGGTTATAAAATAGAAGATAGAGTTAAAGCAAGATAAATATGGCCTGAGAAAGACTCCATACTTCTATATTTGAGTCCTTGTGGATGAACTGTAACCTATCTTAATAGTCAGATACAATTGAAAACCTAACTTAATAGAAGGCACCTGTAACAATGGCTGAGTGTTGGCCAATCCCAGTGGCTATACCACTCATAGACTGCTGAATGTTCAAACTGCATTCAAATAAGGCAAACACCAAGCTGTAACCAATCTCACTGTTTCTGTACCTCATTTCTGATCCCAGTTTGTCACTTCAACTTTTTTGTCTATAAATTTTTTCTGACCACAAGGACCATGAGGCACCCCTGGAGTCTCTGTGAATCTGCTGTGATTCCGGGAGCGCCCAATTTGCAAATCTTTCATTGCTTAATTAAACTCCTTTAAATTAATTTGGCTAAAGTTTTTCTTTTATCAGATGGTGTCAGGAGTAGGATCCGAAGTGGAGCTTCTAGTGATCCCCAGAAGTGCTGAGTGAACACTCAAGATACCTGCAGGACTCACTTGTGTCCACTGATCTCTCAGAGCAGCTGGAGATCGCGGGTAAGCTCCCTCTTAGATTTTGGAGCTCCACAGATTTGTGTTTTGAGCTCTCCGAGTTTCTTTGAGCAAATTTCTGATCCAAACTGGGTTTAGAGTTGTGACAGAAACTGGACTGGGTCCAAGAATGGATTTGATCTGGGAACTAACTGGTTTGAATCCAGTTAGAGGCCTCTTACATCTGACTAGGTCAGAAAGGAACTGGTAGTAAGCAGTATATTGCAGGGGTTATTAAATTTGTCTTTTGAAAATCCACAGGGATTTTTCTGTACTACCCCTTTCTTTCATTTTTCTTGTGTGCTTAGGTAGGAAAAAAACAATCATTGGCTAAGTTAATCAAGAGAACCTGAGAGTAAAGTCAATATTTTAGGTAAAAATGGGATCCTTAATTTCTGGAAAACTGAGTTCCTTCTGGCTTATACATTAAGTCTGGGAGGCAGCGAAGTCTTACAGAAATGCCAGCACATTACTAAAAATAACTCACAGTGGAACATCAGAATGAACAACAATGCATTGAAGTACATTTAAAAATGAGGGCTCTCAGTAAAGTTCCTTTTGGCTAAGAATGGGTTTGGCACTACAGCCTGTCAACTGCTATTCTCTTTGGAATAATCTGCCTTGCGATCTTTCCTGACGGCTGCAGGTGATGGGATTGGGAATGTACAAGATTGTGGGACCTAGGGAGCTTTTTCCTCCCAAAAAGGGGAAACATGGGAGATGATGACACTGCTGGAAAAGATCCCTTGTGCTATTAAAAAGCAGCCACCTGAACTTTTCAGTGTCGCTGGAATGGGGGGTGGTCTTTTCTGGCCTTTTTGCCTTCCCCAGCCTGCCACAGGCAATGCTTTTCTCTCTATCCTTTCCTTTTCTTATCTTGCCTATTACTCAGGGCGACCATCTTGCCCAGAGACCACATGTTGAAACTCATGGTCAGAGGTTGGATTAATGATGATGGGGCCCAACCAGGGGCAAACTTAAGCCTTGCCAGCTTGATGTTAGGGGCTAAGCAGAGTGGCTAATGTCTGTGTTTCATCACACATATTTTACTCTGGCCAGAACAAAAAAATATAATTTTCCTTTATCATGCAGCTTGGCCCCAGTGCAGTGATACAGCAAGCTGAGTCACTAGGGCCACTCAAGGAAAGGGAACCCAGAAGCCTGGCATGCTGGCAAAAGGGTAAGAATTTCTTACCAGTCAGATTTTTGGCTTCTCTCTCTCTGTGCAGTAGAATGAATGGTAAAAATCACTGTTTATCTCTTCCGTAAAGTTTTGATTAATGTGGAAAAGAATTCTGAGGCTAGTCTTAAACTGATGTATTTGTGCTATGACTTTGTTCTTCTGGGTTGAAGGGTACCTTAGGATAAAACATAGGCTTAGGCCCTCATAAGCTTGCTGCTCCAGACGGCCCAGCAAGCTGGTCAATAACAAACTTTCCTGCAAGTCCCTGAAACAAACAAAAAAACTGGATAGGGTCTCTGTCTTGTTTTATGTCCTTGGGAACTTGACCTTGTGACCACATGACAGTATTTTGTCTTGGATTCTGCCTTCCAGGGAACAGGAATTTTAGGGTTTATGCCATAGTTAGCTCTAAAAATTACCTTGAGTAGTTAAAAGTCTTTGCAATTTCAAAATGAACTACTCTGTAGACTCCTGGGAAGGACAGTCGAGACTGCCCTGTGCTGTAGCTCAGTATCTAAGATTTTGGCCTTTCACACTGGTGGTCTGGGTTTGATTTCCTGCTTAGGAAGTAAGTCCTTTTTTGGTTTAATATCTGCGTAACCTTGTCTTGTCTCTTCTCCACTATAAACTGTCTTAAATTGTCCTTTCTCTGATCACCTGGGAGGTTACCTTTGAAATTTTCTTTTGAAAATTCACTGGCCTGGCTAAAATTAGGTGGCAAGAAATTTTAAAAGGACTTTATTAAAGAGTGCTATGGTTAAAAGTCAGCTTAATTAAAAATGGATATTCAAGCTCTAACAGCCTGGACTCCTTGGGAAAAACAGGAGGAACCTGAAACCCCTTTTCTGGCCCTGTCCTTCCAAGGGCTCCACCCCGAAGCCAGTAACCAATTAAGAAACTTAAAAACCGGCAAATGAAACATTTTACAACTACTGAAGTAATCTTCTGTCTGTCTGTGTAATTATATGTGTGTTGTGTGTAATGTTTATATAAAAGAGCTCTAATTAATTAATTGGCTTAAACAGAAATAAGCACTTAAATCAAATATTTTGAAAGCAAAATAAAAACTGTAATTCCTTTAAGTTTACGTAACTTTAGTAATCTTTGGGAAATAAAAACAGCTTTAAAGATTATTGATCAAATGAATACATTTTTGTCTAAATTATGCAGGTCAGATATTACGTTTGCTAAATGCTTTTAGGTCATAAACTGCTTTGACTTTTGAAAATTGTTCAATTTATTTTGGAGGCACTAAGTTCTAAATAAGACCAGGAGATATATGGAATTAGCCATGCCCGCTAGCTATGCAAAGAATGTTATAAAGAAAAGGGATTTTATATAAGAAAGGATGTTATACGGTAAATTCTTGTCCTAAAGTGAAACGACTAGTTGTTTAAAAAGGGGGATGTTTAAGGCAAGTCAGAATATCTAAACATGTTGTGCATGGTCTATGTAATTTGTGAAAGAATTTATGAAAAGAAGTTCATGCCAGAAATGTTGTACAATTTAAAGGTGATTAGGCCTCCCAAATGCTTTGTAAAATGCCTCTATGACTCTTAACTGTACAGCTTGCCTGTTTTACAGCTAGGCAAGGCATGGGACACATAGCGTTAGATGCTGGAAACAGTCAGACCTTAACTGCATTTCTGTCTGGGTCCTAGACTCCATACCTAGTACATAATTAAAATCCCTTACTTATCAAAGTTTTCACCAAAAGTAAAAGTTTCTAAGAGTCAACATTGTAATATGTAATTGAGATTACTGAAAAAATAGGTTTACATGCAAGGTGTGTAAGAATGAAATGTGTTTTTTTGTAAGAGATTATAAGAAAGTGTGAGAATGTAAATTTTTGCCTAGGTGAGAGGGTTAAAGGACTGTTTTAAATTAAATGAAGTTTGAAAAATTTGTGGAAGGTTTATAACAGCTAATTATAAGAGATTCTATGTGTGGACACACTGGCTAAAGTTAAAATGGCACTATTCACTTACAATTCCTGTAAGCCACTTCACCTTTTTGTCTATAAGTTTGTTCTGACCATGAGGACCATGAGGCACCTCTGGAGTCTCTGTGAATCTGCTCTGATTTTGGAGGCTGCCCAATTCAAGAATCTTTCATTGCTCAATTAAACTTCTTTAAATTAATTCAGCTGAAGTTTTTCTTTTATCAATAGAAACATGTTATATAAATGGAAGCCACTAAACCTAAAACAAAACAAGAAAATCAAGGGCCTTGTACAACTGGTATACAATGTATAAGAAAAATGTATACCTTTACTTTGATACCAAATGTGAAAATAAGTGAAACAAGATTAGTGGAGATGATAAAACTGATTCTACATAGTTTTTTCACTTGGTCAATAGACACAATGACCAGGGTCTATCTAGTTTCCAAAACAAATTAATTTGCTTTCTTATGCGCAAATATATGATTCGAATGTAGTAATAGCATGGAAAAGTTAACTTTTTCTGTCCGTTTCTCACATGAATTAAAATCCGAGCTGTGGTCAATGTGGAGTAGCTTTCTGATGCAATGACCTGCTTAGATGCCTGCATGGGGTGCCTCTAACCCTTCATATCTGGAGTCACAAACCCAATCCTAGAGTTTGTGATCAGTCCAGTTTCCAATGAGGAGAGAGTTAAACAACTTAGTGTTGCCAGCATTGTAATACTAGAAAAACCCTTGTATAATATATACTATGTGCCAGGTACCATGTTGAACACTAATACGTATATATACTCAAACTCATGAAGTTAACGCTGTTATCTGAATTTTATAGATTTGGAAACTGAAGCACAGATAGCATAAGTAACTTGCCCACAGTCATATATCTACTACATTGCAGAGCCGGGATTCAAATCTAGACAGGATGGTTTCAAAGTCTAGGCTCTCAATTGCTGTACCGTTTGCCTCTTCTATATTACAGTGCTTCTGTATTATGTCAGCTCCTTTGGTCTTGCTCTTAACTTTTGGCCTATGATATACTGCTCTTTCCTAGTTACTGCTACCAGTATTGATAACAATATGCTACTATTTTATTATTAAAATGAAAAATGTATACGTGAAAAATCTTTTTAATTTAAATATATAGATTAATTGATCATTATAACGTTCATATGGAGAGGTCAAAGTGAGCATCGTTATCTCATGCTACACAGATGAGAAACTGCAATTCAGTGCTTTACCCAAAGTCATCCAAATAGGAACATGTAAAGCCAAGACTTGAATACAAATCTTCTGATTGCAAGCACAGAGCTCATTGACCACACTGTACCTCTTTCTTACAATATGGCTTTCTTAATGCCGGTTTTCTCTCTGAGGACCTGTCTCTTCCTTTAGCTAGCTACACAGAGACTGCTCACTCCTTCATGTGGTATCTGCCTTCACCTATGGCAGGCATATCAAAGATAATGACCTTAGAATGAAATACAACGTTTGTGCAAGAGATGTGCCCAGACAGCAGCAGGGGGTCATTTGGTTTTATTTCCTGTTCATCTTTGCATTCTTAGCCACGCTGTGCTCTTCCTGTTTATTCTGCTGTTTCATGGTTTGTAAGGAATTTGATTGATTAGTTTTAATTAGTGTTCTTGTTACTTAGAAAAGGCCCCAACCTTCTTTCATTGCAAAATTAATAAATACTAGGAAGGAGAGGCTTCTAATAGCATTTGAGCCCTGCAAAGTTGTTACTGGGTCTCATAATCTATTAGCTTTTTCCTAATAGGAACCTCCTTCATCATAAGTTGCTAATAAAACTGATTTATTTTGTTGTTTCTAAAAATCCAAGTCTTAGCAATTAACTTTTATTTCAAAGCAAAATATAACTATGATGAACATTATCAGATTTTAAAATCTGGTTTAACCTGTACAAGACAGTCAGCTTATAGTTGATATATTTCTTGAGTTTTAGTAAAATCATCCAACTGCTTATTCTGGCTAAATACTTTGGTGGCAATGCAAAAGAGGATAAATGGCTATTAAATGTTGCATAAAACAAAGAAGTCAGGCAAAGAATGGGCAGAAAAGTGTGACTGGTCAGTGGTTGCAAAAAAAAACCCAGTTGCAATTACTACAGGCATTTGACTCTGAAGACCTCAGCATGTCTTGAGTACCTAAAGGACCCTGACCTTTGATGGCCAGCTTTGTGACTTACCTCTTTCCACTACAGATTTAATGTAATTTAGTATCTCCTTAACAATGTCTTTGTCAGACCGTATATGGTATGGCTTGGCTCTGTGTCCTACCCAAATCTCATGTCGAACTGTAATTCCCATGCATCAGGGGAGGAACTTGGTGGGAGGTGATTGGATCACAGGGGTGGATTTCCCCCATGTTGTTCTCATGATAGTGAGTTCTTACAAGATCTGATGGTTTAAAAGTGTGGCACTTCCCCCTTTGCTCTCTTTCTCCTGCTGCCATGTAAGACATGCCTTGCTTCCCGTTCTCCTTCAGCCATGATTGTAAGTCTCCTGAGGCCTCTCTGGACATGCAGAACTGTGAGTCAATTAAACTTCTTTTCTTTGTAAATTACCCAGTCTTGGGTATTTCTTTATAGCAGTGTGAAAATGGACTAATACAGTATGTAACAAGTTTTAGTAATTTGTTAGGAACCCAGAAAGAACCACAAAAGTTTAAGAACTCAGAGAAAGAAGAAAACTAAACAATAAGTAAAAGTAATTCCTAGAGTGCACAGAGGTATAAATTAATAACAACAAATATAGATCAGATAGTATTCTTTTGACAACTTAACTGTCTTCACATCACTTCAGAGAAGCCAGCCTGATATCTAAAATTATTTAACTTATTCCTGTAATCCCAGTGCATTTGAAGGCCAAGGTAGGAGGATGCCTGGAGGCCAGGAGCTTGAAATTGGACTGGGCAACACAGTAAGACTTCATCTCTACAAAAAATAAAGAAAGTTAGCCAGGTGTGGTGGGGCACATCAGTGGTCCCAACTATTTGGGAGGCTGAGGCAGGAGGATCACTTGAGCTCAGGAGTTTGAGGCTTCAGTGAACTATGGTCATACCACCGTACTCCAGCCTGGGCAATAGAGTGAGATTCTGTCTCAAAAAAAAAACCCACAATTATTTAAGAGATTATAATTGTTGCCTCCAGGGTGTACTCTGAAGCTGATAATAAAATGCCATGCGTTTCACTCAGTATGTCATAATCAGAAAGCTCTGTAAAAATACAGATCTTAAAATATTATGTTTATGACCACTGGGGTATAGAAGCCAGGGCCTAGGCATGTAGATAGATATTGTATTGGTCCCTTGAAAGACTACTGTAGTTCTTCTCCTACACATTCACATCTTGCACAAGTGGAGTCAGTTTTTATTCTGTTTTAGATTATGTAATTTATGTCCCATTGTGTAATGTTATTTCCTTATATCATTTGTAAATCCAGTATTTTGACTGACCTGTCTTTTTGTCTTTTTTAAGTTGCTTGTCTACCTATCTATAAAGCTATTCTTCCATCTTTAGTTCGTATCAAATCAGTCTTTTCTATTTGATGTTGTTTTTAATGATTCTTTCCTAATTTTCTCTAGCTTTTCTCTGTGCCAATAAGTATCTGATCTAAAACTCAGTGAATGTTCCAGTATAAATTAGTGATGTTCTTAAATACACTTAATTTTCTGGAAGTTAATTCAATAGTTAACTCTTTATTTACATATATTATCTCAGACAAGTGCTTTTCCCCCTTAGTCTCCCTAGGTGGAGCCAACAAATTTTTCCTCACTCAAAATCCTATAGAGTGATCGTCTTCTTTTCAGGTTGCTGACTTTCTATGCAGCTGAGGTTCTCTGTGAGATGTCTACTAGCCATTAGTAGAAAACTAGTGATTTTTGTTGCTTAATGTAATTAACAATTGTTCAGAGACTTCAATTTACTTCAATTGATGAAAGATGACCATTCCATAGCTCCTGTGGGATAGCACTCAGAATGTACGACCATTCTATAACTATTGTAGGATAGCACTGAGAGTGTGAGTTTACCAACTCCAGTTTTATTCTAAACTGAGTCTCTGTATGATTTCATGTCTTCAAACAATCAGTTGCTAAGATACTCTTTGTCAAACAATCCAATAATTCAATAGGGAAAAAATAGCCTTGTTTTTGCCAAGTCACTCCAGTCAAAACAGGTGAACTGTTCCAAATAAAAATATAAAAGATTATGGATCCATGAACTCTTAACCCCTAAAATAATGTAGAAAATTGTGATCGGTGAATGTATGCATTTTCCAGGGAGAGGATTTTTTTTACTCTTATTAGATTGTCAGCTCCTTGCACAGTGCTTGACACATTGTTAAATCTGAATAAATATGAGTTGACTGAAGTATGACTAAATAATTCTAAAAATGATTCCTTCATTATTAAAAAGGAGTCTAGGAATGACCAGAATTACTTTTTTTTTCTGTCAATTTTCCTCTCTAAAAATCTTAGTTTCTCCTTCTTGATTTTCTGAGGAGGTGACTACTGGATGTTCTGAATCTTTCACATTTCTTGACTTTCATACTTTCTAATTCTTTATCTCTTTACGATATATTCTGGAAAATTCCTTTACAATATTTGCTGGGAAATTCATCAATTCAGACTCCTAGCTCACCAATCCACCTTCAGCTGTGTTTTTTCCCCAGCTATTCATATTATTTAAATGTTTTTATTTTGATTTCAATACTATTTTCTCATGGTATTTTTTTTCCCACTAGCCTGATTTTATTCCTTAGATTTGATGACCTCTTTTTGCTTATCACTCATCCAGGGATTCCTAATGGTTTCTGGTCCATGGAGGTTCCTTTTCTTGATTTTGAATGTAGTTATGGATTGAAAAGATAATTTGATGTCATTTTAAGAAATCTAAGATGATCGGGCCTGAGGGAAATGATACATGTGTGCTTACCCTCTTTAGGTAGAAGTCCTTACTTTTTCTCCAAGTGTCTTTTGAAGCCAGTTACCACTCACTTAAAAAAAATAGTATTTCTTATTATATTGTAAAAATCTTGTAGAAATGTTGTTAGGTCTAAAAAAAATAAATGAAACCCATAAAAACTAAATCACACTATTAAATATTGCTATTAGTGTTTTTGATAAATATCTTTTTATTGAATGAGACTTTCTTATTTCTTGTATGTTCAACTCATGGGATGGAAGCAGGAGATATCCAGGAGTTGAGAAAAACACACTTAAGGTTAAATTCATGGAGGAGGACATTGTAATGTAATTTGAAAGGAAACAAGATTCTCTTTAGCCCATTGATATCTGAAACTTATGTTCTTAGAGCTGGGAACAGGACGCATAGCACTGGAGACAGCTGTTAGAAGGTAATTGACTTTCTCAGTGTGTAGTGTCTGTGACTATTATTATGTTTGCTGCTGTTTTTATTATTGAGACAAGGTCTGGCTTTATTGCCCAGGCTGATGTGCAGTGGCGTAATCTCAGCTCACTGCAACCTCCACCTCCCAGGCTGAAGCCACCCTCCCACCTCAGCCTCCTGAGCAGCTGGAACTATAGGCATGTGCCATCACAACCAGCTAATATCTGTATTTTTAGTAGAGACAGCATTTTGCCATGTTGCCCAGGCTGGTCTCAATCTCCTGACCTCACGTGATCCGCCTGTCTTAGTCTCCCAAAGTGCTGGGATTACAGGCATGAGCCACTGCGCCAGGCCTGTTATTATTATTATATTTTTCAGTCAGCCAAAGAAAAGACTATCAGGAAACTGGCGCAAGACCACCCCAATGCCCTTTCTTCCCTTTCCACTCAAACTTTCTATTTCTCTATCCTATACCAGAATGAGAATTAGAAAGAATAGCTGTGACCCACAGTTCAGGAAGCTGGAAAAATGTCTAAGGAACAGGAAAAACTTGGAGCTTGCCACCTACTAGGTAAATAATCCAACTCTGCTTAAAAAAGGGAAGGTATAAGGATTTTGATCTAGAAGAGGATGCTAAAACAAGTGGGGCATTGGGGAAAGGAGTTAGTAGGATGAGATATGGGTGTGTGTGTGGAATATTCTCAACTAACTAGAAAGCATTCACATGGGGTGCCATAGAAGGGCTGGGCAGTGGGTCTCCATCCAGTGGGAGGAATTAGACTGTTAGGAAAAGTCCTTCTTGATTTCACCCCTTTCCCAAGCTCTCTATAGTTGAAATGTACACTATAAACCACTGTCAATAGTTGATTGAAGCTTATTTGGGTATGTGTTAACATGGCAAAAAGAAGGGAATAAACCACATCTTCCTCCTACACCTAGGCAACAGCACACAGCTAAGACATTTTTAGTGTGTTCATTGATGAGGGTGGAACCAGCAGGAGAGCTGTTTTATCTTATTATGGGGCTAAAAAAAACCAGACTCTTCTCTCTCCCTGTGGCACTTTCATCCTCAATTGTTTGCTTAGTTAACTTCTGCCATTACTTCATGTCCCAGCTGAGAAGTCTCTCCCTTCAAAAAGGCTTCTTTCAGCTTAGGTAATGTTTCCTCCCTTTTCTCACTTTTCGTTTCCCACATTTAGCATGGCATTCTGTACTACCTCCATCCCAGCACTGATTACTTTGCCTTACAATTGTCTGTTTATGGTACTTATCCCCAGAGTGAAGCAAGAGGGCAAGAACTATGTGTTTCCACTCTATGTACAATTGCACTTGAGACATCTAGCTCTGTGCCTGCAATATAGCAAGCACTCAGTTTGCATTGCTGGTTGTATCTGCCATTAATGTGCTAAATAATAATAATAGATAATACTTGTATAGTGACTACCATGTGCCAGGCCGAGTTCTAGAAACTTCACATATATTAACTCATGTAATCCACATGACAAATAAGTATTATTTAACACATTTTTAATAGACAGTTTGGTGTAATTTAGTCCACATCATAAGTAGTTAGGTACTATTGTAAAAGATTTTGGTTTTAAAGATGAACAGATTGAGGTGCAGAAAAATTAAATAACTTGTCCAAGGTCATACAGCTAGAAAATGATAAAGCTGATATTTTAAGCCAGTAGATCTAGTCCCTGAGTGTGCATTTTTAGCTGTAATATTAGACAGTTTCAACTTAAGGCATTTTCTACCTCCAATGATTTAAAAAACATCCATATATATGTGCATTCATTTAAAGCAGACCTAAGGCTCTGAAACAATTCTGATATAAGCGTAAATAAACATCCTCCCAAGAATGACTTCAGAGGTCAGAAAGGAGCCAGGCTTATGAGAACTATACTTGCATGTCAAAGGACAATTGTTTTCCTGTAATGAAGTCAAAAGAAATCATTTGCCAAATAAGATGCAAGAAGTGAAACAGGCTTAGGTTTTCTAAAATGTTCTTGACAAAGAGGGCGGATGTTGTAGTTTAATTGTTCACCTGACAGAGAGATACAACCAAGAGGTCAATAGATCTGTAGAATCATATTTCTAAATGGTAGTTTCTTTCTGCATTACTAGAATAATCATTGGCAGGCAAAATATTTATCTTCCAGGTATAATTGAATTCTGTTAAATCTTTGAACTTTTTTCTGCCCTTCTTTCAGTTACACAATGCATCTGGGAGTATGAATATAGCTAGGTTTGACCTGGGCATGGGCAATGCCTTGCAACAGAAAGTGAGGAATTTGTCTTACAGTCTCAGTTTGCCACCAACTAACATGGTGAGCTTGGCCAAATCACTTAACTTCTTTGTGCCTCAATGCATCACTTTATATGTCACTGAATACAGCTAGCTTTAACCTGGGCATGGGCAATGTCTTGTGGTCTCAGTTTGCCTATCAACTAACATGGTGAGCTTGGCCAAATCACTTAACTGCTTTATGCCTCAATGCACCACTTTATATGTCGCCCTCCATGACAAAACTAGAGCTTGATTTTTGACCTGAACTCTTCCACCCCTACTTTCAACTCCTCTGTGAGAAAAATCAGAAGTTCCACCTTAAGTTATTTTAGTGGCAGATCTGTAACCAATCCAATCTCAGAAACTATGAGCTTCAAATTTTTGTCAATGTTCAAATAGTAGAGATAAAGATACATCCATTTAAGTGATTTTTGGAGGTTGGGCTACTTCTCAGGTGCAAAGGGGGTGATGTATTATTAGGATGTTTTCAATTAGAGCTACAGAAGATCAACTCAATTTTTCTTATATCATCCATACACTTTTAATAAGTTTCACGTAACTTTCATGGGTAATGTGGGCATTAAGTTCGGTATACAGTGTCTCTAACTTCTTTGAGATTCTATTGGTTCTGTTCTCTTCCATATGTTAGTTTCATGTTTGGGTTGGTTGAAAGATGGTGGTAGTAGTTCAGGCATCTTATTTAAATATGAACATGTTTGGAGGAAGGAGAGTCCATTCCTCCTGTTTTTCCTCCACTCAGGAGTGGAGAACTAGTATCAGAAGTACTCCAGGTAACTCATGTCTGATTGGCTGGAATTGTATCAAATGTCTATTCCTAAGCCAATCACTGGCAAGGAGAATGGATTGCCATGATTGGCTCAGATTCTGACAGTCTTTGCCAGTGTATTAGTTGGTTTCCCTACATGACAAAGTCTTAAGAGTTCCCTGTTCTGCCAATTTTGATGATGTCACCTTAGCTTTCTGATTTGCTTAAATAAATCAAGATTTACCCTTGGAGCAGGGATGCCCAGATTTATCTTTAGAAGAGAGAGATATCCAGATAAATAAGGTTTAGTGAGGAGGAATGGCAACAGTGTTCACTAGAGTCGCTGTGGAAGATGCTTATAAAAACAAGAGGCAGCATGGAGCAGAGATGGTGGTTATGGAGGGTTCTAGTGCCAGAGAAGCAAGCAGATCAATCCACCAGTGGAGAGGGCAGCAGAGTCTCTGGAGGTGAACAGTCTGAGGTTCCAAATGTTCTCTACCGTTCTCTGGGTATATGAATCTGGGGAAATTAATTTTGCCATATCTCAGTCTCATAATCACAATAAGATGGAGATAATTTCCCCACTTTGGAATTGATGCTAAAGTAAAATAAGAAATGTCAGAGGGAGCTTGGCACATCAGGTATGGTTGCCATTATTAAAATAATGTGATTGACTCTTCTGGAATAGAGTGATTAGCAGAACAGTCTAAGTGGGGAATTACTGGTAATTGAAAGGGTGTGGCTAAATTGCAATACCTAACCTTTATTCATGTATAGAGCTTTATCACAGCACTAACCTTTATTGATTGCTTCTCGTATGCTAGGGGTCATTTATGGATTCTATCAATAATTAGGTACAGGATACCTACAATGTGTCAGGCAGTGGAAGTACAATAGTAAATACAAACAAAACACTCCTGTTCTCAGGGATTTAAAGCCCAGTGTGGGGAGACAGACATAAGTAAATGTATGAAGCATATAGTATGTGAGATGGCACTGAGTTCTAAGGGGAAGAGTAATGCAGGGAAGAAGGATGGTGGGGAGGGGCTGGAGATGCAAGTTTAAAAAGGTGGTTGGGGAGGGTCCTCTGGGGAAGATGACATGTGAGCAAAGAATTGAAATAGGTGAGTGAGTAAGGCACATGGCATTCTGGAGGAGGAGAGTTCCAGGCAGAGGGAACAGCCAATGTGAAATTTCTGGTACTGGGGCACACCTGGAAAGTTCGGAGAAAAGAAATGAGGGCAGTGTGACTGGAAACAGAGAACAAAGCAAAAATCAGGAGAAGGTGAGGTCAGAAAGCTGGCAGGTGAGAGTGGGTGTGGGAACTCACAGGCTTTGCACAGCATTTTCAGGGCAATAGATGTCACTCTGAGTGATATAGAAAGTTGTGAAGGATTTTGAGCAGAAGTAAAATGATTTTCACTACTTTTCCTTTGTCATTCTTTTGACATTCTTCTTTCTGCATCCCTTCAGACAGACATTGGGGTCTCTTATTTCACACCCTGTGTCCTAGATAATCTTTCAAAATTTTCATCTTTGTCACTCTGGGCTGCGTCTTGAGAAATTTCTCAGTGCTATCTTCTTATTCATTAGTTCCTTCTTTGTCAAATCCTGGGTTCATCTACATTTTATTTGTGTGTGTTTCATTATTTTTAAGAAGTTTCAATTGTTTTTTTATGTACTCATTCTTATTTTCCTATTTTTCTATCATTATTATTCCCTTTAAAGAAATTTTCTTCTCTTTTAATCTCTCTGAATATTCCAAATTATTTTTATAAATTTTTAGGCAGAATATTATTTGAATATTACTCACTCAAAGGGGACTATTATCCCCATGGTGATTTTTTTGGCCACCGTGCTTAGCACTCGTTTTCCTCCCATGGTATTCAGTCTCCCTCCAGAGTGGGAGATTTTATCTTCTGTCTTTTCTCCTTTGCGCTCATCTCCTCTCCGTCCAGTGGTGTTCTTTGTTGCCTTCATCTAGCCCTCTGGAGCTCTAGTCTGGAAACAGGTGTTTTGATGTGTTGTGGCCCCTCCTTTGTTGTGATGCTGGAAATAACAACAGTCTGAGAGCCAGTTCCTAAGTGTGGGGTGCTGCTTTGTAAACCAGCTTTGCTGATTCCACAGTGTATAAGGTCTTGGGTCTAGGATGAAAGCAGTTTTATTAGCCTTTTCCTAAGATCAGTGGGGAGGGGAAACTACCTCCATCCCAGTACCTGGCTTCAAGCAGTGAGACTGGATCCTGTCCCTTGTCTAGCATAGAATTTTCAATCTTCCTTACTTGCCGTCACTCCTGCCTGTTTCCTAATCATAGATCCTGCAGGTTGTGGGATTTAGCCGTGTTCCCTGCTTTGTGTTTCTGTTCCAATTATAGTCCATAATGATGTTTTTGTTTTTAACCCTACGTATATCATTGAATTTTATTTTTTAGAGTTCTCAATAATTATTTTGGAGGAAAAATAAGATATCAGAGTAAGAAGTTAATTCACCATCTTGACTGGACTTTTCAAATCGATTTTCAGGTAGAAAGTTAGAATGCTATTTGTGTCAGTAGATTTTGTAACCATGGCCAAATCAATTCACTAGTCATAATTTTCTTACCTGGATATCGTAGCCTGCTTGGACTGCCATAACGGTATACCATAAACTGGGTGGCTTGAAGCACAGATGTTTATTTCTAACAGTTCTGGGCACTGGGAAGTCCAAGATTCAGGTGCTGGCAGATTTGGCTCTTGGTGAAGGCCCTCTTCCTGGCTTGCAGATGGCCACTTGCAGAAGGCACTGTGGTTCATATGACCTCCTCTTTGTGCCAGTGCAGAGACAGAGAAAGAAAGAAAGAGAGTGAGAGAGAGAAAAAATTCTCTAATGCCTCTTCTTCTTATAAGGACATTAATCCCATCATCAGGGCACCACCCTCATCATGTCATTCAAACCTAATTACTTCCCAAAGCCTCCACCCCAAATACCATCATACTGAGAGTTAGGGCTTCAGTCAATACATGAATTTTGGGGTGACACAAATATGCAGTCCATCACACTGGACAAATACTACATTATCGTTTTCCAGTTTGCTTCGTAATCATGGTTTGTGCAATTTCAATAGAATGTTGATAAAGAATGCTTCACTTAGGTAAGTTTGGGAACTCTAAGTTAAACCAGATCAAACAGATTTTTTTCCATTGAAGTTCTTCTCAACGAGATGCCTGAAACATGCACATGTATATTGTGAATTACCTACAGGGAGATTAAATATGCATAATCTCTTAAACTCATTTGAATATGGCATTTTTTTCATGCCATGCTTACTAATATCTCCTAGAAAAGTATTTCAAGGAAGACAATATAGAGAATGTTAATACTAACCAATATATATGTAAATATGTATGAAATTACAAATTTGTGTATATATATACAAATTTGTGTATATATATATATTCTGAGTACTTAGAAAAATATTGTTTTATACAGACTGTCCTTGACTTATGAATTGTTTGGCTTGTGATTTTTTGACTTTGTGGTGGTGCAAAAGTAATACACACTTAGTAGAAACAGTACTTCAGGTACCCAAACAACCCTTCTATTTTGCACTTTCTGTACAGTATTCAATAAATTACATGAGATTTTCAACACTTTATTACAAAATTGGCATTGCATTACATGATTTTGCTCAATCGTAGGCTAATTAAGCATTCTGAGCACATTTGAGGTAGGCTAGGCTAAGCTATGATGTTTGATAGACTGGGTGTATTAAATGCATTTTCCACTTACAATATTTTAAACTTATGATGGGTTTATCAGAATGTAACCCATTGTAAGTCAAGGAACATCTGTATATACATACATACATATATGTGTGTGTGTGTTATATTATTGTGTCACATAGGTCATCAGCACCAACAAATAGCATAACACTATGAATAAGAAAGTCATTAAAAAGTATTTTGTTTCATTTTTTTTAACCAGTAGAAAGTAGGAATTATGGAGTAATGGACTATTAGAATGAAAGAGTTTTTTCATATAGAATTGAGTGCTTTTCAATTTTTTAAAGCTTTTCTCAAACTAAATTTTATATAAAATTTCTCTCTATGTATCTATATAATAGAGTTGTGCTGTTTGCAGTGGTTGAGGAAATGGAGCCTCCAACCTTCCTTTTCAGAGTAAACCCTAAGGGCCTCTCAGGAACCTCTAAAGCACTTTATGGCTTGGCCTTGAGTTCCACCATTTGATGCCTCATTTTAACAGAGGAGGAGTCAGACACTACAAAGTTGAAGTTATTTCTCAATGTCTACCAGCTAACTGGGGCTAGTATCAGGACTAGAATCCAGATTTTCTACGTTCAGTGTTCATTTGCCCTCATGCTGGTTTTCCATCTTTTCCAAACCTCCAAATCATTTTGTCAAATGACTTCTTTTGCAGAAATTCAACATATGACACAGAAGTAAAGTAGAGCTTCTCTGGCTGAAGGAGGAGGATTAAAGTTATTAAGAGGAAGGGTTGAGGGCCACCTGCCAGCCCCCACTCATTGGCCCTTAGTGGCTCAGGGACATATTGTTTAAAAATGATACATTAAACCAGGCAGAAACAATACACTCAGGCCTTTACAGAGGGAGGACACCATTAACACACTTCGTGAAAGGGAATATTCTGATCCTCTTACCCCTTAGCAGAGATCATGGCTCAACAGCTAGAAGAAGAATTACATTTTTTTTTTCCATTTAGCAAAGAGATTGTTCTTTGTGAAAGAACAAAATGGCAAAGTTGGCGTTTATTTTAAAAGAAGAGACTCAAGAGTTTCTCTAAACCTTACCAAATGAGCGGTCATCAGTTGCCAAATCAGAAGCAGAAAGAATCCAGTCCCAGGGCCCCAGAGCACAAACTTCCAGAACTCTGGCCATCATGTGATTGATTCAGGTTAGTGAATCAGCCCCTTTCTCTGATTTCAGTTAATGACAACAGGCTTTCAGGAGAAAGGCAGTGGCATTGTTCAGAACGATGCCTCTCATTTGGGTGCTCAGCTGTGTGATGAAAGCATATGTAAATATTTCTCATCAGTAGCAAAATTATGCTTTTGCCTTTATCAAGTTCTGCCAAATTATTCACACTAAGTTGAAAATGAGTAACATATAACATTCTGTTGGTTTTCTGCCTTTTGTTACTTCTATTTGGAGAGAAAATATGAACTTAGAAATCTAATAACTCTGTGTTGACCAAGTGAGATGAGAGAGGTACCCCAGAGCAGGAACTTTTCCTTCAAACTCCTCTCCAAGATGGGCAATGGGACTCTAACTCCTGCCGGAGGATAGATCTTGCCCTGGCCTGATGAGAGATTTCATGGCTGTTTTTAAGAATCTTTTCTTCTAAGAAGACCGAACAGTAAACATTAAGCTTTGGCTAGTAGAAGTTACCTTCAGAGAGAGAGAGAGGCTAAGAATAATTAAGTGTCTCTGCAAGGTTTTGTTTTACTCTTGCTTTTATCTAGGAACTCATTTTTAATTAGAAGACCTGCATTTAAACCTATTCCACTTCTCGTTTAATATTCTACTAAGTTACTGTGTAGAACCTAGAGGTACTCTGACATTTACAAAAATGGCTCTCACTAGACTCTCATTTCCATGCTTCCCATTGTTTAGAAGTTGTGGGCAAGTAGATATGGTAGTCATGAATTGATTGATTGCTTATTTGTTTTGAAAAATATGTTGAACACATACTATGTATCAGATATTGCACTAGTGTCTGGGGCAGAGCAGTGAACGAGAGAGACATAGTCCCTGCTTTCAACAAGCTTTAAGTCTATTTATAAAATTGTATTATATTAATTCACATTTATTAAGTTCATGCAACTTTAACCTCTTTAGTACTTTGAAGCAAAGATATGTTGTTCCACAAATTCTTGAAACCTGCAAGACGCAAGATACGCAACTGAAGCATTAGGAGTTGGGTAATAATGCCTTTGGAGGTATCAATTACAGCAGGAGAGTATGCCACTCAAAGGAAGAGTGATGAGGACAGAGAATACCACCCAATAATCAGAAATTCATTTGTATTTATTTTTGGAATGCATGTGAAACTTTTTTAAAGGTGATAACTTGTTCTCATTAAAGACATGTGCTTTACTTTATTGAATATTAATTATATTTGGATTAGGCTATATGTAGTCACTCCAGAAGCCAATGTTGAGTATTAGGAAAATCTACCTAAAACTCAGAAGATGAAATTTTACTTTTTCTTTTTTTAAGAAGGAGCACGGTAGGAGAACTGGACCCTTTCTTATTACATGAGTGAAGTAGAGGACTGTATGTTAGTCCCAGCAGTGTTGGTACCAGGCTCTGTGTCCCTCCTAAGTGAAAATTCTTTATTCACAGCTTATAGGGCAGGTATACTGTGTGACCCCACAGTCTTCCCTACCCAAATCTAGAGATGAGCCAATTGTCTACAATGTGTCCTGGTACAAAAAGATGTACAGGCCAATCAGACTTTTTTCATATAAACCAAATTAGGAAATGCAGAGAGACATTGGAGGTACGTCAAAGGACATAGAGAGAGCATTCACAATATATGCTTGGGGTCATAAGTCAAGGCCAAGATGGAGTTGGACAAAAGTAGAAAATATTAAAGAAGAAAGAAGAAAATATATGAAGGTAAAAAGAAAAAAATAGAAACTGGTGATGGGACAGAAAATGCCAAGCAGAAATATTAATGACAAATCACTACAGGGCAGCCATAAAGTCCGGAAACATAGATAATACTTTATTGTACATTGTAATGCAATGTCAGTGAAGTATGTATTATTTGTTTGGCTACATCTACAGATTTGAAATTCATCCTGTAGGTAGAAATTCTGTAGCATGGCTCTGCTGTGGATCCCACTCGAGTTGTCTGACTTTTCCTGTATTCCATGGCATTTGTATTCAGTGTATGCCATCTTGCCATCCCCCATATTTCTGGGGATAACTACAGTAAGTCTTTTTTTGCATGCAACAAGAAGATGCTAACTGAACTAGACTCTTTAAGGGGAAGCACATTTCCTAACATAGGTTTATATACTATTTTTGGCTGGGGAGATTTTTCGTGTGTGTGTCTTACCTTTCCTGTAATCTATGCTCCCGAGACTTCTAAAAACTTACATTTGTCCTAAGTGCTGTGCATCTATCAGTGCTTCTCTTTGTGTAAATATTTCTACCATGATATAAACTGCAGTGTTTGATTAAAACCATTGATTTCTGCTTGCAGAGCAGAAAACAAACCATTCAGTTTACTTCAGTTGAATCTAATATTAACTCTAATACCATGCTTGCCAAAACTTCCATTAAAGACATATGCCTTGACTCATTGATTCCAATAATAGGGAAAAGCACCATTTCCCAGCAGCTGGAGATTTGATGTTGCTTTTGAGGAAAAAAAATGATCCCGCCAAAATATTTATATAGCTTGAGAACTCTAGAAGCCCCTTAGTAGCAGGCAGGATTCTATGATCTCTAGTAGCACAGGAATCACTAGTTTTTGAGGAAGTCTAAATTGGCTCATAGTGAGCACATGGAAGAGACAACTAACATAGAATAAAAGTAAAGTAATAATGTTGGGAAGGACAGACATCTAGAAGAGAAGCAAAAATGAAACAAATCTCAGACTAAGAATAGTATCCTCATTAAACCTAAACTTAATACTCAGATTCTCAGTAGCCCAGGCAAGAGGGAAACTAGATGATGATGTAGTTCTTATTGTCTAACTACAAGGTGTACATATTTTAGCTCATTAAACAAAACCCAAACCTTTTCCTGGTCCTTTGATTAGAGGTGAATGTCTTATGATGTCTTTATGTATTATGACAGCATTGAATAATATTATGAACCTCAGCCTGCAGGTTGGTAACCATATCTATAAATGTAGTCAAACACAAAATATCTACTCAATGGCCTTTTTCTTTTTACTAAAAATTCTTACAGATTACACGTTCAATGTTTTTATTTTGATTTTTTTACCTTAGCACTTGGTGACAGTCAAACACTTTAAATGATAATTATGTAAAGACAAGTTTACAGGGACCTTGGGGTAGACATTGAGTGATATGTTCAAAATACATACCTGTCATGTATGTACAGGATAAAACATTGGCTCCAGGCCTTGCTTGCACTTCCAGATTTATTTTAACATTCTCGTATAAGCTTCTACCATCCATTTCTATTGAATCGTCTGCAGTTGCCTTGAATACGTCATGTTGCCATTTGCCTTCTTGCCCTTTCATTTGGCCTGCCTTTATCTGGAACACTTCTCCATAGCCATTCAATTTTGCCTTTTTCTTATGTTAACTCTAGCACTGCCTACTGCCTAGGGGAGCAAGGGGCATGGTGCTGGGTACTTACAGGCACCAGAACATTCCTGAGGACTCACACCACAGGGAAAGGTAAGCCATTCACTTCTTGTGCCATCTACTCACAATTTGAGGGAAAGGTATATAAATTAATGGATTCAATCAACATTAAACTAAATGGAACATTTTGTCCCTTTCTTCTGCTAACCAATATCTTGGGCTTAAGTGAAAGATATTTAAAGAAAATTAAGAAATTAAATTTTCTATGTATTTCTGAGTGGTAGCATGACAAATTTTGTGACCTCTCAATATGCCCAGTAAGGAAAAAAATTCTTTTTAAGAACACTGTAGTTATAGAAGATATTTGCCAGGGTGTATGCATCAAAAAGTTTCATAAACCTTGGATGCCAGGCCACAGACAAACTTCTAACAAGTCCTTTTTCCTTCTTAGGGCTTTGTACTCATTGCTCTTCATCCCACTGCTGTGTGCTATTGTCTTTGTGATGGTCATGATTAGATTTTGCTTCTTCAAGGAAGATATAAAGGAGCCCAATTCTGGAAAACAGCATTTTACCCTTGACCTCCTGCTTTTCATCCTACTGGTCCTTGCCAGAAGTCGCTGGTTGCCTGGTAAAAGAAAACAATCATAATTATCTCATTAATACTTGGACCTGGCTTCCCTGCTAATCAGGTTTGTACTGCTGAGATTGCAAAGAAGGAGAACAGAAATCTACTAAGAAGAAATAAATTGGTTCTCAGGCTATAAATAGTTCTAGGAGGGTGCCCAGGGACAAAAATTTGCCTGCTGGTGAAATAAAAGACCATGTAAACTGTAGATTTATTTGGAGAGTATAGTTCCATGAATTTAACTGGTCTGGACTCTGGGCCTCTGGAAGGCAGAGACCGTGCTCTTAGCCTTGCCTTTAGTACCTCGTCTGTAACAGGCTATCAGATATGTTGATTGTGTCAAAGATAAGCAAATTCTGAAATAAGTAATTTTTTTCTTTCTCTACCCTCTCTGAATTCACTTAGTGCTTCTCAGAATGTGTCTGAGTGGAAAGGGATTTGCACAGGATATGTCCAAACAGGTTATTGTAACTTTGGAGGTAAACTCTGTCTATCATTCCATGCACTTCATTATTATTTATATCCATTTCTTTATTTGTTTCTTTGTTTATTTAAGTAATTGGTCACGAAATAGACTTGTGTGCTGAATGCTGAAATGTGGTGTTTGACACTTGTAAATTATTCCAGGTTATATATGAGACTATAATAGATAAAAGTGATTTAGATAATACAGTGATCTGTAATTGAAGTAAATGAGAGCTGAGTGCTGTGGCTAACGCCTTGTACTCCCAGCAATTTGGAAGGCCGAGGTCGTAGGATCGCTTGGGTCCAGGAGTTTGAGACTAGCGTGGCAACATAGCTAGACCCTGCCTCTACAAAAAATAAAAAATTAACCAAGTGTGTTGATGTGCACCTGTAGTCCCAGCTACACAGGAGGCTGAGGTGGGAGGATCACTTGAGCTCCAGATGTTGAGGCTGAAGAGAGCCATAATCATCCTACTATACTCCAGCCTGGGTGACAGAGGAAGACCATGTCTCAAAAAAAAAAAAGAGAAGTAAATGAAAACTCAGAGAAATAGTAGTTGCAGCTTCCAAACCAAAGCCTGTAATTCTGGTCACTATGACTTGGAAATATTTTCTAGAACAACTGTGACTCTTGCCATTGCTCTATAAAATACAAGCAAAGTCCAAAAGAGAATTTTCCCCCCACTGTGTATAATATTATTAGACAGATGGTATTGTATAGATGTTCATAATGATAATTTTTAAAAATTAGCTCAGCAAATATTAACTGAACATGATCTTCATGTCCTGTTCCACACAGGTTGTATTTATTGATGTAGACTCTAATAAAACTGAAAGTTCTTTACTAACGAATGCAAAACCATCTCATTGCTGACATTCTTTCTAGAATTTGCATATGCAAAGATACAAATTCCAGAAATAGCACTCAAGAGAACAGTCTGTAGAAATCTTGTCTAACAACTCTAAATTTTCAATCAGAATTGAATCAGAATTATAGCCATAGTTCTCTGAATTATTCATGATAAATAGATGACTGGCTACCCATGGGACTCTGATACAGCACTTTCAATGTGGTAAAATAATTAGAATTGTCATATCCACTCTTTGTAAAATTATGAGAGCTGTTATTTATTAATAGCAAATGTCATAACATAATCCAACTGTTATTTTCTTATCTAATTAAAGAATATGTGTTCTGATTCTGAGACTTAATTGTTTGTTTACCAGCTGGAAGCAAGCAATGCAAGGAATCTTTTTTGTGTGTTCTTAATTGCCAGATGATCCCCAATATACTGTGGTTACAGAGGGCATGGTCACTTGGTAGAATAGCTGCCCATGGAGATGAATTTCTCAGGGAATGCCTTTGAACCATCATTTATTTTCCTTAGGAAAAAAGTAGACAATACCGTAAGTAAACACGCATTTTTTTTGGTTTTCCAGAAACCTAGAAATGTCAGAGCTAATAAAGAGCAATCAGGAATGAAAATCCAATCCTTTGAATCAGATAAGAAACGAACTCAGCAGGCTGCTTCTTGTTGCTGTTATTCCATTCATAAGAAAATGTCATCCACTCAAAATCATTTGATTTTCTGCAGAAAATTCCTTGACACAAAAAAGATCCTGGGGTTTATGTAGGGCATTACCCCATTTAGTGAAAAATTCACCCATTTCTTTCTTCCATAAATGTCATTTTGAGATCAACTAAGTACCAAAGAAGCCATTCTCTGATATAATGAAGAGAAAAGAATCTTGAACCTGGTAAGAGTGGTCTCGAGCCAAAACGGATAATTTCTACAGAACACAGTAAGTGCTCTTTGGCTCTGTGTAGTGATATTGCCTCCCAGACATTTTAAGACTTAAAACCTAAAGAATGGGTTTATTTTAAATTAATAAATGAATAGAAAAGAATAAAATCTTCTGTCTTTGTTAATGTCAAACTTTCCTAGCCTTTTTCTAATCATCTTATCATTACTTTGTATTTTTTCCTATTCCTTTTAATTTTTTTGGCATTTACTCAAGGTCTCTCTTTTGGCCTTTTGTTGCTCTGTGTTCTCATTCTAGGCCATCTCAACCACTCTCATCACTTCAACCATCTTGAATGATTTGTAAACCTGTATTGGGTCCCAACATTTTCTTGTGGTCCAAAGTGATAAAAACAACAAGCTGGGCATGGTGGCTCATGCCTGTAATCCCAACACTTTGGGAGGCCGAGGTGGGCGGATCACCTGAGGTAAGGAGTTTGAGACCAGCCTGGCCAACATGATGAAACCCCATTTCTACTAAAAATACAAAAATTAGCCAGGCGTGATGGCTTGCACCTGTAGTCCCACCTACTTGGGAGGCTGAGGCAGGAGGATTGCTTGAACCTGGAAGGCAGAGGTTGCAGTGAGCTGAGATGATGCCACTGCACTCCAGCCTGGGCAACAGAGTAAGACTCCAACTCAAAAAAAAAAAAAAACCCACCAAGTGATAACAACAATAATGGCAACATTGATTATATACTTACTATGTGCTGGGCACTGGGTTAACAAGTGAACATGCATAATCTCATTTAATTCTTACAACCACCTGTGAGGTAGACGCCATCATCATCTTCGTTTTGCAGGAGAAAAAACTAAAGTTGAGTGATATCACACAATTCTCCTAGAGTCATACAGATAATAAACAACTAAGCTGGATTTTAAACCCTGACAATTTGACTCTAAAGTGAGTGCTTTTGTTTTCAACCACCTGCTAAGCATCTTCCCTTGAATCTCCTATAGTCCTCTTAAAGCCAATCTACATAAAACACATTTCCAATTATTCCTGCTTCCCTTTTGGCAATTAATTCATGTATTCAACCAATAAGAATTAATCAAGCATCATGGAGAGTCAGATGAAAGCCTATGCACTAAGGATAAAATTTTGAACAAAATAATAGTGGTTCCTGCATGTATAGAGTTTACTTTTCAGAGAGGGAGGCTCTGATTAATTACATTATTTTGCAAATAGACAATTATTCCAAGCTGGAATAAGTGCTAAGATGGGAAAGTAAAATACGCTGTGGGAGCATCTAATAGAAGACCTGCTTTCTGTTAGGGGAAGATACAGAGGGAGGAATGCAAGAAGGGCTTCCCCTATAAATTGCTAATTAAGTTGGGATCAAAAAGTTCAGTAGTAGTTAACTAGGCAAGGGATGACTTCCAGGCAGTGATTCCAACACCTGCAAAGGCCCTGAGATGAGAGGGAGCTTAGCATATTAGAGAGACTGAAAAAAAAATTGGTATATCTGGGACAGTCGTCAAAGTTACAAAGGTAGCAAGGACAAGACCATGTAGGCCCTTCTAAGATGTGTTAAGTATTTTCCTCTTATTCTAATGCCAGTGAAAAGCCTTTAGGAACATTTAATTATTGTAGTAAAGGAATAAGATTTATGTCTTGAAGATGCCATTCTGGCTGCTGTTGGGAGGCTGATTTGTAGAGGGAAGAGTAGATTCAGGGAAACCAGTGAGGAGGATATTTCAGTGCTCTAAGTGAGAGGTTATGGTCTTATCTCTCATTATTTCTGTTTAAAGAAGGATTGTAGTCTTGGAGATAGAGATGAAAGACATTCGGATATACATTTCCATTCAAATCAGAAATCTTGGAGTTATCTCAACTTCATCCTTTTTACTACTCATTTTATCCAATTATTCTCCTGTTGATTTTACGTCAGCATGCCCTGTGTCTTTTCCCCTTTCTTCATTTTTATGGCTACTACCTGAGTTCTAAATTAGTTTATAAATTGTACTAATGCAATAGTCTGTTTAATTCATTCTCTATGCTATTGCCAGACTGCTTATTTTAAAATATAAATATAATAATATTTCTTTTCTGTTTATAACCATTCCATGGTTATGGGATAAAGTCTAAACTTTAAAGAACATAAGAATCTTACATTAGTCATATTGAAATATTAGCAGATTTATATGAAATAAATAAATATAAAGCATTTTCATTATACAAATCATTATAATATAATTAGGCGCAAGCCATTCCCCATTAGGTGGAATGGCTATCTATAATGCTAGAGGTAGAAGAAGTACCAATGATTTTATATGAACAACTTATTTGCTCACTTATGTTTAAACTAAACTTTTAACTATATTAGATACCTCTTGTGTCCAGCCTCACGACATCTTCATTCACCTCAATCTCTGCAAGCTCTTGCTGCAGCAAAAGCTTACCCATGTGCACATGTATATATATTTTTTCTGCCATGAGGTGTCTCTGATGGCACAGGTGATTTGCTTTCGGAAACCTCTGCAGTAATTCTGTGCAAACTGGAAGTAGAAATTAATGCCAATGGGAAACCTGTGCCCAGTGAGAATTGGAATTGGTGACTACATACCCCCTTTCCCATCTTTTGGAAAAACAATTCTGTACAGCTTCCATAGAACATTCTACACAGCTTCTCAAAGGGTCCCAGTGGGATCAAGCTTCAGTTGCCAATTCAATAGATTCTTCAAATGGCCATCTCTCCTTCACTCCTCTTCCCTGGAGTTGTCAAAATAAACCAATTGTGTATAAGCCCTTGTCATAAGCTCTGCTTTTGGGTGGGAACACAGGCTAGGACATCCATGTTGACTCTGATAGATGTAATGGTGACTAAAGATCATGATGAAGTAGCTAATGACTTAATAAAAAAGGTGCTGTTGAATTTTACTTAAACAACAGCAATAATAAATGGGTTCTGATTAATAATCAGCAATTAGTGATCACAGGAGAATAATTAACAAGCACTATATACGTTAGCTCACTATTTTCAATGCACTACCAAAAAAAGAGGCACTACCAAAAAAATTGCAAAAATCTTTTGATAAGAAAAGTAAAAATGTTTTGGCATTGAATGATCACAAACTTGGGACTTGTAGTGCTAGGAAAAAGTTATCAACTCCAACATAAACTAGAAAGAAAAAGGCACAAAAGAGCTTTTATAAGAAGCTGCACTGTGAAGAACACATAGCATACTAGCAAAAGGGTTCAATATCTCACCAAAATTCCAGTATGTGTGTGTCTTTTATAGCACTCTTGGTACATTAGATTCCAAGATCTTTTCCTTGAGCTCTAAGGACAGAAAACTGAAAAATGGCAACTCTTCAGTGAAGATCGAGACTCATTTGGAAAACGTACTTGATTTCATGTTAATAATATTATTGCCAATAAGATGCTTCTCAACTTTATTTGTTAGAGGACAATCATGAGTCAGTACCCACTTTTTTTCAGCTCATAAATAACAGATTGAAATAATAAGGCACCCGGAGATGATGGAATTAATACAGAAACTTGTTTCATTGGTAAGGATCAGGTGTTCCTGGTCCACAGTTTCATCTGGAGAATCCAAAGTGATGAACGAGTTCATGTTCCTGATACAGAGGTGTTTTAACTAAGGAGATAAACCCAAATGGGAGTAAACTCTGTTTTTTCTGGGCTACTGTTTCCATTAAGTATTTTAATTTCAGATTTCTGTGCACGTTTTGGTTGGTCATGATTACCTTGCAGAATTTCTGAGCCTACAATTTCAGAAAGTCATCTTGTGGGAAATAACCATCACAAGAGACAAAATGAAAAGATCAGCTTCTATGTGCCCCTACTATTGTCTTGAATAGTGAGGGCAACAATAACTTTCTGCTCAACTATGTCTCATCATATGTAAGTGTGTCCATGGGTGTGATATGTGTGTATGTACATGTGCATCAGTGGTTTTTGAAGCTTCTCCAGATATTTAAAAACCCCTGCTCTCTCTTTGTGTTGTGCTTGGTTACTCATTAAAAATTCCGTAGGAGAAACACTTCCCAGTAGGGGCTGACAGACACCTCAAACAGGTGGGTGCCCTTCTGGGGTGAAGCTTTCAGAGGAAGGATCAGGAGGCAATATTTTCTGTTCTGTAGCCTCTGCTGGAGATACCCAGGAAAACAGAGTCTGGAGTGGACCTCCAACAGACCTGCAGCTGAGGGATCTGACTGTTAGAAGGAAAACTAATAAACAGAAAGAAATAGCATCAACATCAACAAAAAGGACATCCACACATCAAAGACCAAAGGTAGATAAAATCACAAAGATGGGTAGAAAACAGAGCAGAAAAGCTGAAAATTCCAAAAACCAGAGCGCCTCTTCTCCTGCTGGGGAGGATTGCAGCTCCTCCCCAGCAAGGGAACAAAACTGGATGGAGAATGAGTTTTACAAGTTGACAGAAGTAGGCTTCAGAAGGTCAGTAATAACAAACTTCTCTGAGCTAATGGAGCATGCTCTAACCCATTGCAAGGAAGCTAAAATCCTTGATAAAAGGTTAGACAAATGGCTAACGAGAATAAACAGTGTAGAGAAGACCTTAAATGTCCTGATGGAGCTGAAAACCAAAGCACAAGAACTTCGTGACACAGGCACAAGCTTCAGTAGCCAATTCAATCAAGTGGAAGAAAGGGTATCAGTGACTGAAGATCACATTAATGAAAAAAAGCGAGAAGAAAAGATTAGAGAAAAAAGAGTGAAAAGAAACAAACAAAACCTCCAAGAAATATGGCACTATGTGAAAAGATCAAATCTACGTCTGATTGGTGTCCCTGAAAGTGATGGGGAGAATGGAACCAAGTTAGAAAACACTCTTCAGAATATTATCCAGGAGAACTTCCCCAACCTAGCAAGGCAGGCCAACATTCAAATTCAGAAACTACAGAGACCACCACAAAGATACTCCTTGAGAAGAGCAACCCCAAGACATATAATTGTCAGATTTACCAAGGTTGAAATGAAGGAAAAAATGTTAAGGGCAGCCAGAGAAAAAGATCGGGTTACCCACAAAGGGAAGCGCATCAGACCAACAGTGGATCTCCCTGTAGAAACCCTGCAAGTCAGAAGAGAGTGGGGGCCTATATTCAACATTCTTAAAGAAAAGAATTTTCAACCCAGAATCTCAGAAACCTGCCAAACTAAGGTTTATAAGTGAAGAAGAAATAAAATCCTTTACAGACAAGCAAATGCTGAGAGTTTTGTCACCACCAGGCCTGCCTTACAAGAGCTCCTGAAGGAAGCACTAAACATGGAAAGGAACAACCAGTACCAGCCACTGCAAAATGGTAAAGAGCATCGATGCTATGAATAAACTGCATCAACTAATGGGCAAAATAACCAGCTAACATCATAATGATAGGATCAGATCAAACATAACAATACTAACCTTAAATGTAAATGGGCTAAATGCCCCAATTAAAAGACACAGACTGGCAAATTGGATCAAGAGTCAAGACCTATCAGTGTGCTGTATTCAGGAGACACATCTCATGTGCAGAGATGCACATAGGCTCAAAATAAAGGGCTGGAGGAAGATCTACCAAGCAAGTGGAAAGAAAAAAAAAAGCAGGGATTGCAATCCTAGTCTCTGATAAAACAGAATTTAAGTCAACAAAGTCAAAAGAGACAAAGAAGGCCATAATGGCGAAGGGATCAGTTCAACAAGAAAAGCTAACTATCCTAAATACATATGCACCCAATACAGGAGCACCCAGATTCATAAAGCAAGTCCTTAGAGACCTACAAGGAGACTTAGGCTCCCACACAATAATAGTGGGAGACTTTAACTGCCCACTGTCAATATCAGACAGATCAATGAGACAGAAGGTTAACAAGGATATCCAAGACTTGAACTCAGCTCTGGACCAAGCAAACCTGATAGACATCTACAGAACTCTACACCCCAAATCAACAGAATATACATTCTTCTCAGCACCACATCACACGTATTCTAAAATTGACCACATAATTGGTAGTAAAACACTCCTCAGCAAATGTAAAATAAAAGAAATCACAACAAACTGTCTCTCAGACCACAGTGCAATCAAATTAGAACTCAGGAATAAGACACTCAATCAAAACCACACAACTACCTGGAAACTGAACAACCTGCTCCTGAATGACTACTGGGTAAATAACAAAATGAAGGAAGAAATAAAGATGTTCTTTGAAAATAATGACAACAAAGACACAATATACCAGAACCTATGGGACACATTTAACACAGTGTGTAGAGGGAAATTTATAGCACTAAATGTCCACAAGAGAAAGCAGGAAAGATCTAAAATCAACACCCTAACATCACAATTAAAAGAACTAGAGAAGCAAGAGCAAACACATTCAAAAGCTAGCAGAAGGCAAGAAATAACTAAGATCAGAGCAGAACTGAAGGAGATAGACACACAAAAAATCCTTCAAAAAATCAATGAATCCAAGAGCTGGTTTTTTGAAAAGATCAACAAAATTGATAGATCACTAGCAAGACTAATAAAGAAGAAAAGAGAGAAAAATCAAATAGATGTAATAAAAAATGATAAAGGCGGTATCATCACCGATCCCACAAAAATACAAACTATCATCACAGAATACTATAAACACCTCTATGCAAATAAACTAGAAAATCTAGAAGAAATGGATAAATTCCTGGACACATGCCCCCTCCCAAAAATAAACCAGGAAGAAGTTGAATCTCTGAATAGACCAATAACAGGCTCTGAAATTAAGGAATAATTAATAGCCTACCAACCAGAAAAAGTCCAGGACCAGATGGATTCACAGCTGAATTCTACCAGAGGTACAAAGGGGAGCTGGCACCATTCCTTCTGAATCTATTTCAATCAGTAGAAAAAGAGGGAATTCTCCCTAATTCATTTTATGAGGCTAGCATGGTCCTGATAACCAAAGCCTGGTAGAGACACAACAAAAACAGAGAATTTTAGGCCAATATCACTGATGAACATCGATGCGAAAATGCTCAATAAAATACTGGCAAACCAAATCCAGCAGCACATCAAAAAGTTTATCCACCATGATCAAGTTGGCTTTACCCCTGTGATGCAAGGCTGGTTCAACATATGCAAATCAATAAACATAATCCATCACATAAACAGAACCAATGACAAAAACCACATGATTATCTCAAAAGATGCAGAAAAGGCCTTCAACAAAACTCAACAACGCTTCATGCTAAAACTCTCAAAAAACTAGGTATTGAAGGAACGTATCTCAAAATAATAAGAGCTATTTATGACAAACCCACAGCCAATATCATACTGAAAGGGCAAACCTGGAAGCATTCCCTTTGAAAACTGGCACAAGACACGGATGCTCTCTCTCATCCTCCTGTTCATCATAGTGTTGGAAGTTCTGGCTAGGTCAATCAGGGAAGAGAAGGAAATAAAGGGTATTCAGTTAGGAAAAGAGGAAATCAAATTGTCTCTGTTTGCAGAGACATGATTGTGTATTTAGAAAACTCCATCGTCTCAGCCCCAAATCTCCTCAAGCTGATAAGCAACTTCAGCAAGGTCTCAGGATACAAAATCAATGTGCAAAAATCACAAGCATTCCTATACACCAATAACAGACAAACAGAGAGCCAAATCATGAGTGAACTCCCATTCACAGTTGTTACAGAGAGAATAAAATACCTAGGAATCCAACTTACAAGGGATGTGAAGGACCTCTTCAAGGAGGACTACAAACCACTGCTCAATGAAATAAAAAAGGACACAAACAAATGGAAGAACATTCCATGCTCATGGATAGGAAGAATCAATATTGTGAAAATGGCCATACTTCCCAAAATAATTTATAGATTCAATGCTATCCCTATCAAGCTACCACTGACTTTCTTCATAGAATTGGAAAAAACTACTTTAAAGTTCATATGGAACCAAAAAAGAGCCCATATAGCCAAGACAATCCTAAGCCAAAAGAACAAAGCTGGAGGCATCACGCTACCTGACTTCAAATTATACTACAAGGCTACAGTAACCAAAACAGCATGGTACTGGTACCAAAACAGAGATATAGACCAATGGAACAGAACAGAAGCCTCAGAAATAGCACCACACATCTACAGCCATCTGATCTTGGACAAATCTGACAAAAACAAGCAATGGGGAAAGGATTCCCTATTTAATAAATGCTGCTGGGAAAACTGACTAGCCATATGTAGAAAGCTGAAACTGGATCCCTTCCTTAACACCTTATACAAAAATTAACTGATGGAGGATTAAAGACTTAAACGTAAGACCTAACACCATAAAAACCCTAGAAGAAAATCAAGGCAATACTACCCAGGACATAGGCATGGGCAAAGTCTTCATGACTAAAACACTAAAAGCAATGGCAACAAAAGCCAAAATAGACACATGGAATCTAATTAATCTAAAGAGCTTATGCACAGCAAAAAAAAAAAAAAAAAAAAAAAAAACTATTATAAGAGTGGATAGGCAACCTACAGAATGGGAGAAAATTTTTGCAATCTACCTATCTGACAAAAGGCTAATATCCAGAATCTACAAAGAACTTAAACAAATTTACAAGAAGAAAACAAACAATCCCATCAAAAAGTGGGTGAAGGATATGAACAGACACTTCTCAAAAGAAGACATTTACGCAGCCAACAGACATGTGCAAAAATGCTCATCATCACTGGTCATCAGAGAAATGCCAATCAAAAGCACAATGAGATATCATCTCACACCAGTTAGAATGGTGATTATTAAAAAGCCAGGAAACAACAGATGCTGGAGAGGATGTGGAGAATTAGGAATGCTTTTACACTGTTGGTGGGACTGTAAACTAGTTCAACCATTGTGGAAGATGGTGTGGCAATTCCTCAAGGATCTAGAACTAGAAATACCATTTGGCCCAGTGATCCCATTACTGGGTATATACCCAAAGGATTATAAATCATGCTACTATAGAGACACATGCACACGTATGTTTATTGCAGCACTATTCACAATAGTAAAGACTTGGAACCAACCCAAATGTCCATCAGTGATAGACTGGATTAAGAAAATGTGGCACATATACACCATGGAATACTATGCAGCCATAAAAAAGGATGAGTTCATGTCCTTTGCAGGGGCATGGATGAAACTGGAAACCATCATTCTAAGCAAACTGTCACAAGGACAGAAAACCAAACACCACATGTTCTCACTCATAGGTGGGAGTTGAACAATGACAACACATGAGCACAGGGTGGGGGACATCACCCGGGGGCCTGTTGTGGTGTCGGGGCCTGGGGAAAGGATAGCATTAGGAGAAATGCCCAATGTAAATGACGAGTTAATGGGTGCAGCATACCAGCTTGGCACATGTATACCTATGTAACAAACCTGCGCATAGTGCACATGTACCCTAGAACTTAAAGTATAATAATAATAATAAAATTCCCTAGAAGACGGTGAGGTTTCACATGCATTTTTTTAATGAACCCATGTCTAAGGTACATGGACCTCTCTGCTAGGTCTCTGGAAGAGTATCACTACTAGAGGGAAGCTATTAACAGTGACTCCACTGAACACAAATAGTTTTTTCATGAAACAGGAGATGGAAGCAACTTGATCAATGTCACCTTGAATTGCATTAGGAAGGCAAAACTGAAGCTCCATCGACTCTGTTTGTGTCATTTAGTGTAATTCTCTCTAAGACCCTTTTCAGGGTATTGCAATATGAGCCTGTTAATCCTTCCTGGAAAAGTTCAAAATCAGATAACTGGGAAAATGGACAATAACTATTTCTATTTCTCTATTATATTTAGTTCAAAGAAGACCAAGCACAGAGTAAGTTTTATTTTCCCAGGAATAATATACAAAACAATTCTAGTAGTACATGAAAATACATACACTCAACTACACACAGAACTTGGGTTTTCTTATCAATACATTCTGTGCATGCTTTTCTGTGCATATGTTTTTATTATTCTTTGTAATTGAGACAGTCAACTACCTACAAAACAAGAGGTTTTCATATGAAAACAAATGGAGTTGGTTAGAGCATTTGGTAAAATAGATGGAGAAAACAAAACTATGCATTATCAATAGTCTTTATTTTCTATTTAAGCAATAAGCCATTACAACTGGAATGGGGAAAACGGTCTATCCAAAATAGCAACAAAATCTCATAAAAGTCTTAGAAACAGATTTAATTGGGATGGCATGGGAAATTAGAAAACTTGTTAGCATTCATGAAACAGTATATACCAAATGAAAAGAAATGTCTTCAAATTGAAAGATTTAATTAAGTTGAACTCCATGTATATCCCATATACAGATGACTTAGAGATTTGAGTATAAATAACTTAAAATTATAAAGCTATAAGTAAAAATCTGGGAAGCTTCATTTTAAATTAATTTTAGGTTTCTAGTAACAAGTACTAGAAACTCAGAGTCTGTAGGGAACAAAATAACATAAATATTTGATTTTTTTTTTTTCTTTTTTTTTTTTGAGACGGAGTCTCACTCTGTCACCCAGGCTGGAGTGCAGTGGCGCGATCTTGGCTCACTGCAAGCTCCGCCTCCCAGGTTCACGCCATTCTCCTGCCTCAGCCTCTCCGAGTAGCTGGGACTACAGGTGCCCGCCACCACGCCCGGCTAATTTTTTGTATTTTTAGTAGAGGCGGGGTTTCACCATGGTCTCGATCTCCTGACCTCGTGATCCGCCCGCCTCGGCCTCCCAAAGTGCTGGGATTACAAGTGTGAGCCACCGCACCCGGCCAATATTTGATTTTTTTAAAAAAACCTGTATTCAAAGCTACTCTGAGTAAAGTGAACTGACAGAAAAGAAACTGGGCAAAAATATTAGTACCACAGATGAAAAAAATGTTAATATCTATTTTATAAAATAGAGTTTTTTTCAAATTGGCAAGATAAAACTAAGCAATCAAATATAAAATTAAGCAAAGAATGTGGATAAATAGATAACAAAAGAACAAATTTAAAAGATCCAGAAACATAAGAAGAAATGTTATTATTTTCCAATGATCAGGGAAATTCAAGTTAAATAGTTATAACTTTATATACTAAAAATTATTCAAATAATGGACTCCTTAACACTGTTAGGAACATTACAAGAGCCTTCTCATACATTGTTGGTAAACGTGTGTATCATTGCAATTGTTTCGTGAAGCAATTTGGTAGCATCTGCTAAAATTTAAAATACATACGTCTTTTAAACCAGTGTTCACAGATTTCAGAATATATTCATTAGAAAAAAATCACCACTACATAAGGGATTTATTTAAGGCCACAACAGCCCTATTCTTAATGATAAAACAAACTAAAAGCCTATTTTTCAAACTAAACATAATGTCCACAAATAGAAGAAACGGTAGGAAAAAAATGGCTATTCACAACATGGAATATTATGCAGCTATTACAAAGAATGAATTATTTCTCTGGCTGACCTGAGATAGTGTTGAATGAGAAGAGTAAGATACAGAAAATCATGTGCTTATACAATTCCACTTTTTATATAATAAATAATATTTAAACATCCTATATGTGTGTGAACCCATATCTGATTTAGGTTACATGAGGCTGAAGTTGAAAAATATTAACGGACAATACTAGGATGTTAATATGGCTTGTCAGACAGGTACAGGGCAGGGTGCCCTGACATGAATGTGAAAAATAAAGATAGGGGGAAAAGAAAACAAGTAAAAAAGGGAGAAAAAGAATGTGGAAAAATATATATGCTAAAAATCACATTTACATATTTAATAAAAATTGTATATCTGTATAAATATATAAGTAATTTCCTTCAAAAAAGAATACTATAAACTACATTTCTGCTTTGCAGGTTTGAATATCTGTAATTTTTATTTTGCTAGACTTCTGCATGTTCCCAGGACAGTTCAGCAGTCACGTGCTTCTCTTGACACTTCTCCAGGAAACTGTGTTCAATTAGGAAAATAAGATCATACTTCAAGAGAAGTTCTAACCTCTTTTTTTCCCACCCACATGAAGATTTTCATAAGTAGCCTGTTTCAATTTTTCAAAAGGTTTCTTGCTAAATCTTATATTGTGCCTAGATAGCCTGAAAATGTCTTGGTCATCAGGTGTTCCAATAAAAATATAACTAATTTATTGACATTAAGCCAAATATATTGTTTGTTGTGGTGAGAAAAACAATTTTTCAAAAGTGTTTAATCAAAAATAGACATGTTCTATGAACATAGCAACTAAACTTCATAGCCCGACAATTAGGGATTTATCTTTTTCCTCTTCGTATGTTAGTTTCCTGAACATTTACTATGGATATGACCTTTTGTCACTTTTTAATCCTGGATATACTCTAGTATCTTTTATAAATGCTGAAACTATATGAAATAATTTGTTTCTAAATGATTTTATAATAAAAACTAACTTAGCAGAAGTTCTAATTAGTAGCTTCTTAGTGCCTTTGTTTTCTCATCTATTAAAATGAGAAAAATAGGCCGGGCGCGGTGGCTCATGCCTATAATCCCAGCACTTTGGGAGGCTGAGGCGGGCGGATCACCTGAAGTCAGGAGTTCAAGACTAGCCAGGCCAACATGGTGAAACCCCGTCTCTACTAAAAATACAAAAATTAGCTGGGCATGGTGGCAGGCATCTGTAAACCCAGCTACTCGGGAGGCTGAGGCAGGAAAATCGCTTGAACCCGGGAGGCGGAGTTTGCAGTGAGCTGAGATGGCGCCATTGCACTCCAGCCTGGGTGACAAGAGCAAGACTTCATCTCAAAAAAAAAAAAAAAAAAGGAATGAGAAAAATAGATTTGTTTTAAAGATTTAGTAAACTAACACAGAGAAAGTGTGTGTCCAGTGAAGGCTTCTTGCATTCACTCAACTCCTACTTCTCTTCTTTTCATTTTTCTTTTTTGATGATTATTGTTTGAGAATATTGATAACAACGTAAGTACATATGGCATAGATGGAACTATGTAGTATACACTAACATTGTATATGGTTTTTTGAAATGTTAAAAATAAATAATGTTCTCATTATTATTACATTGGGATTTGCAGGTGTCAAGTTGGGAATGATTTGCCTTAACATGAACCAAATCTCCTTTTAATCCTCATATACAAGTCCATGGTCCTTTCTGTCAACTGATTTTGGCTCCTTCTGCTGTCTCCTCTGTCACTTGGTTTCCTAGGTGTCCTATAAGCCTAAACTCAAGTGCCACTTTCTTTATTGAATTCCTACATTGTTTTAATAAAAAAATCAATGATCCATTCTTTTTCAACAAGTAGTTATCAAATGCATATGTATACAATGAACAAGACAGTGTCCCAGAATTCATGGCATTGTGGGAAACATAAATAAATAATTAGCAACCAAAACAGAGTGAATGCTTTTCTATTAATTTTTTTCATGCTCTAATCTCACATATCCAAATTCATCTTGAGGTCTGGAAGGCTTTCTAATCAAAGAACTAATTAGGAATTAGTCAGATGAAACAGGAATGAGGAGGGTGAACTTCAGAAAGGAGAATGAGAGAAGACATAGCTTTGGAAAACACTCAGAAATAACAAGCAGCAGAGTATGTAAAGAACTCAGCAACAAATTCAGGAAAGCTGAACCGAAAATGTGGAAAAGAGACAGAATGTATGGACCACACAGTAGGTGAGGTGTTTGTTGTTCATTTCATCTCCTTATGTAGATTTACGTTCCATGTGAGAAATAACCAAGTCTTCTGACTTTTATTTACTATTAATAAATATAGCATAAAACTGGGCTTCTAGTGGATGCTCAAAGAATACTTACTGTTGGCTTTTGACACAGCTTCTGTGTGAGTTTTGGCTAAAATTACTATTACATTTCCAATTTTAGCAAAAATTTCATGAGTATCATAATGATCTTAAGTGCCTCATTTGACTTCATAAATGTCTGTGATTCTGTCCTCTCTGAGTCTCTAGGGACGTATATTCCAAGCATAAATTTTTACTGAGATTTATCACATGGCCTTGCTTGCTCTGGGATCAGTAAGGGCAAACCCCTGCCAAAGTAGTAAAGCAGTGATGTTTGTTTTTGAGGCTGACCATCCTTCTTCCTGCACTTCCCTTCTCTTTCTTAATGTCATTATAGCCACTTTTCATCCCCAAGCCCTACCCACACCCCAAAACCCACACCTGCTACTAGAACATCCATGCAACCCTCTGGTTCTCTGTGATATTAACTTCACAGTTAGTGCTAAAGATCTGTAGAGAATTACCCTTACTTTGATTTTTTTTTTTGTCTACAATACTCAAATATAAACCACAAAGGAAAGAGAGGGTTTTGGCATTAGCCTAAGAGGTACTTTAGCTTGTGATGGAAATGATAGTGACTAAGAGAGGGATAATCAGATTTCTGAGAAACTTGATAAATTAAGCTTTACAATATGTTGCATCTGAAGTGTTTATAAAATACATATGGCAGACATCTGAAAATTTGTGTTTGGAGCTTGTTGAAAAGTCCAGGCAAAAGATAAGAATTAGCCACAGAAGTGGCTGTTGAAGTCATGAGTTTATATGCATTCACCCAAGAGACTGTAGAAACTAAAGAGAGGGCTGAGCATGGAGCCCACTGGAAGACTGACTTTTGAAAGAGGCATGGAATACGAGAGCCCTGGAAGGATATTGAGGAAAAGTTGCCAGAGAGGAAAGAGAAGATCAGGAGAGAATAGTGTCAAAGAAGCCACAGAAGGAAAGACTTTCAAGAAAGATAGACTTGTCACCATGTAGATGGTATTGATTGTGTTGTCTTTTCAGCAAGGCCTTTTCTAATTGGGAACCACCCCTCCATTATCCCTTGTAGCTATAATGGTAGTGCCATTCCCAGAGTTCTGCCTATACTCTGGCACAAGGGTAGATATAGAACTCAGACCTGATGAGTCATAGCACAGGATTTCCCTCTTTGTAAAGATTGGTCCAAATAAGTAGGAATGTGATGAAAATAGAGCCTGAGTTTTTTCATGTCAGAGTGGTTTCCAAATTGTGTTGATACGTTTCCTTAAAAAAGCCACAAAAGGCCAATGAGCACATACGTCAACTGTGATGATTAATTTAACATCAATGTAAATGGGCTATGAAATGTCCAGATAGCTGATAAAACATTATTTCTGCGTGTGTCTCTGAGAGTGTTTCTGGAAGAGGTTAGCATTTGAATTGGTAGGCTGAGCGAAGAATTCTGATGGGCATCATCCAATCCATTTAAAGGCCTGAATAGAACAGAAAAGGCCTAGGAAGGGAAAATTTGTTCTCTGCTTGAGCTTGAACATTCATCACTTCCTGCTCTTGGACATCAGCACTCCTGGTTCTTGGGGCTTTGGACTCAGGTTGGGACTTACACAATCAGTTCTGTAGCTTGCAAATGGCAGATCATGGGACTTCCCAGTCCATGAGCCAATTCCTAGGCTGGGTGTGGTGCTTCACGTCTGTAATCCCAGCACTTTGGGAGGACAAGGTAGATGGATCAATTGAGGCCAGGAGTTCAGTATCAGCTTGGCCAACATGGCGAAACCCCATCTCTACTAAAAATACAAATATTAGCTGGGCATGGTGGCACACACCTGTAATCCCAGCTGCTCGGGAGGCTGAGGCACGAGAATTGCTTGAACCCTGGAGGTGAAGGTTGCAGTGAGCCAAGACCGCACCACTGCACACTCCAGCCTGGGTGACAGAGTGAGACTCTGTCTCAAAAAAAAAAAAACAAAAAAAAAAACCCAAAATAAATAAATAAATAAATGATCTCTTTTTATGTATATTTCTCTCTACATATTCTATTGGTTCTGTTTCTTTGGATAACCCTAATATACCAGCTATAAGTGTGTAAGAGTGATAGGATACAGATCCTAGTGAAATTGTTCCCCAAAGAGTTAATAACTATTAATAAGAGTTAATAACAATAACTAATGTAAATTCTTGAATTTACAGGACAGCAGATAAGAAAAGAAAGAACCTGCTGAAATTCTGCAATGTCCTCCACTTGTGAGATAACAAAATTGGCAGAAATTGGTTGGAATCAACATGGCCAACTGGAGTTCACATAGAACGAGCTTGCTGACGCCACAGCCTGAGTTTCCATTGCACGTTTTACACTAATTCCCCCAAATTTGCACACACGATCTATGAGGTAGCATGATGGAATAACTGTGCATGGCCAAGGACTTCCCACACCTCCCCTTTCCTTCCACCAATCACTTACTAATCCTAGAATCCACACCCTAGACCTTTTCAGATAAAATTGCTGCCTTAAAGCCAGCACAGGGAGACAGATTTGAGCTGGACTCCTGCCTCCTTGTTAGCTGACTTGCAATAAAAAGCATTTCTTTTCTCAAAAACCCATTGTTGCAGTATTGGCTTCTAGTGCATCAGTCAGTGAGCCCCTTTACTAAAATCTACTGTTTGAAAATCGACCTTATTTTCCTGGCTAGATCTTAGTATGAAACTTAGGAGGTAGTAAAACAAATCCAACCTTTTAAAGATGTTCTTAAATGTGAAGCTCATGGATAACATTGATTTGGATGATTCTTTTGTTTGGGAAAACATTTGCAAGAGAGATATAGCAATATAACACTTTGAAATGAGATCATTGTCATAGGAAAAAGAAAAAACTGGGAAATTTCAATTTGAAGGAAAAAAATCTCCAATCTAAAGAAAACCTAGGATTGGTCATCATGCAAAAATTATGATATTAAGTCATAGGGTGTCTCTCAATTTAGACTGCTAACTAATCTGAAAGGCAAAGAGGATCATAGACTTTTAGATTGGGAGGACCTTTAGAGATTATCTAATATTTGAACCCCATGCTTTTATAGAGAAGAAAATGAGGCTAATTTTCCACACCATTCAACTGGAGGCATATCAGAAACTTGCACCAATTCTCAGCTCAGCGATATTTCCCCCTTGCCACACCGGGCTGGGATTATCCTTTCTTAAATATTAACGGGAGCACAACCAGCCTCTGACTTAAAACAACTCAAATGTTTTTATTATGAAATGCTTCAAGCTATAAGGTTAAGTAGGGGTTCACATAAATAATGTGATTAATGCTTTCTGTGACCATGTGCTTTGTCTTTTCATAATTGGGATGTGAACATAGTTCACAGTAGCTAAGAAGACCCTGTTCTTTATAAACGCTATGCAACAGCTGCACAGTATCACCCTGGCTCTTGAAAGTTTATGAAATAAAGCAAACCACTGAAATAGCATTAACTTTATTTGGTTTATGAGAGGTATTTTTGACTAATTGCATATTCTGACCAAGATTAGTAACATTATTTCATAGTTCAGATTTCTGACCTGAGTCCACTTTTTTCTATGACCACAGTTAGGAATGGTGATGCCCTGTCCTATCAGTGGCACATTAATAATAGGATTATGGAGAACTGTCTGATGCATCCAGCTTAATTCCATGTACTCCCACAGTCTTCCTCAAGGAGGCACCAGCAGGAACCCTGGAGCATGCATTAAAGTGTGCTTTCAGATGCCTAATAGTTGCTTCCAGCTTGATAGACTTCATGAAAAAGTACACAAGACTTTTTTTTTTAAAGGAGCTTTAGCATGCTTGTTTATGTAAACAGCATTCTTGTTTCTGTAAATACCACGACCAGAGTTGGCAGTGAACCTACAATATCATTACCTGATGTACTTGCAAAGGGTTATTATGTTCCAAATTTACATGATGTGAATTTAGGTGATGCACAGTCCAGATCCCCCTTAACAAAGGACCTGTTGGTAATGCCGTCAGCAGATATCCTTCTGTTGTCAACACTCCAGGGCTTTCCTCCATTGTGGATAGCCATCTTGCCCAAGGCCAAATCCTTTCCTAGATGACCCATGTCCAATGACAGATGGCAAATAAAAATCTAACTATCTTGGTTTAACTTAGGACAATGCTAATGTTCAATTTTACCTCCAAGGGTCCTCACGACATTGGCTAATGTTCTTTCGGGACCATCACTGCAGTTTGGTTTTTATTTTTTCCCATTTCTGCCTCCTTCCACTCCTCCCCCTAAATATTAATTCCAAGAACACTCCTTATGAAACATCTTTCATGTAAAACTTTATGTCAGGGTCTGAGATACAGACCAAAGTTTGATTTATTACCTGGGGTCCGATATAATTATTTACCTGATGGTTGGGCAATGCTAGGCATTGAAAAATGCATTAAAAAGTCAACCTGTTTTTCAGCAGAGTGGAAAGCAGTGCGCATCATCAATATGACACCAAATTCTCTTCAATAGTGATTAGAATATTCTTTTTTTGTGAAATGTGGGCCAACCTCAGACCTCACCTATGTACTCTTAAGCAGTTTCCACTGAGTCATAGCTAGGCAACCCTGCTGAGACTACTGGTCAGACACAATCATCAGATACAAGGCCCTGGGGAGGAGTCAGGACCCAAGTGAATGTGCTGTGGTGTTGGGTGGGGCTTGAAAGGAAGGTGGGTAATAGGTTTTTTGACTTATCCTCTTGCTATTGTCTCTCAATCAAATGGTGAACACCTTGAAGCAGAGACAATTTTTTATTCATCTCTGTCATTTTAGTGCTAATCTACGTCTGGCACATTGTAGACAGTTTTCTTAACTTGAGATCATCCAGACAGACTCTGAGACAAGGACTTGAGAAAAGTAGTTTGGAAGTTCAGGAAACACTGATGTGGAAGAGGGAAAGTGAAAAGAGAAGGGAGGCAGGATGACAAGGGGTGTGTTATCAAGAAAATGTGGCTATGGATATGCTGGGCTGTTGGAGATTAATCCCACAAAAATGCCCTGGGAAACTTGAAGCACAGGTACCTCAAAGCTACTCCACCTGAGGGCCAAGGGCGGTGGGATATTTATGCCTCAATTCCTGTGGCTATCTGGTGAAGGCTGTTCCTGAGGAGTGATAAATTTCAGATTTTATAACTGCTTTGCTTGGGAAGAAAGGCCATTCTGGGTTTTGGAGAAAGTCCTCAGGTAAAGAGGGGCAGGTGTTGGCGTTAGGAGTTAGGTCAGTGCATACTGAAGAGAGTCATCGACTGCATCTGCTGTGATGGCTAAAAATATATTTATTAAACTCAATTAATAGCTATAAATGAACCTCAGTACTCATAAAAATATCACCCTCAGTTGTGTAGGTATTTCAGGAATATTCAGAAAGACTAATTGGCCCCGTGTTCAAACATAAATTGCCAGGTATGAAAATGATGACTATTCAAAATATCTCAAGAACAGAGTGAACAAATGTAGACTCAATTTACTGTTTGTTGGTAGATGAAAATTCTGGAGAAACCCCAAATTTGCAATAAAATAGGAATAAAGAAAACTTCAGTATAAAGAAACTACCACAAAACAGAGGCAAAGCTCAGGGGAGAAAAAGACTGAGCAACGGAAGAGACCAGAAGCAGGAAGGACAGAGAAAACAGGTACCATGGTTCTGCATGTTTTTTAACACCAGGTATCCTCACCACACAAAGTCTGGTTAGGGGAGCATCTTGGCCTGCCTGCAGCTGATTACAGGCTCCCTGGAGGGTCAAGGGACTCTAAATAGGTATGAATGGCAGTGATTTCTGCAATTTTGTTCCAGTTTGCTATAGGGAAAGTCAGATGGCTGCAGGGAGTACAAGTACAGAAGAAGTTCTGTGGTTATGGTCTACCTGGTATTGCCACTTGAATGCTTTGATTGGTGGTTCTAAATGAAGGGTTAAAATTTACACTTTCTAAATTTCCAGTTCTCTTGCCCATTTAATGTTCCTAATCAATGGGCATATTTATCTTGGCTACTTTTGTTCGCATAAAGTGCTAGGTGTTTAGGAAAGGCTAAAGGTGAGGAGGAGAGAGAAGTCCCCAAGGGACACAGGACACAGACACTTTGGGAAGTCATTTCATTTGAAATTAGCCCCCCCACCCCGCATTAAGTACCTTGCTCACTGTGAGTACAGAATAAATGATGAACTAAAATTATTCTATGAACTATTTTGGATCTGTGAAGGTATTGGAATTTAACCCAAAGCTTCAACTAATCACGATAGTTTTTCAGGTGTGACACTTTTCAAAAGAAACAGAAAATAGTGGCAAAATTAGCTGTGAAACGTAGTCAGTTAAAAGCACCAATTTCTCACTTTATCTTAGAACCAGTCTATAAGGTGTCGAGTGTGACGACTTTGAAGAATTTGCTTCCACATGGTCAATGCTGTAAAATAAACTGAGTTTACAGTTGTTCCCCAACTTCTAGAATGTAAAAATCTCTATGTGAAATGACAGCCCTGAGTCAGATAAGAGTTCCATACAGTGAAGACTGATTTAACTATGTTTACAAGAGAGATCAGCTTATTAGAAACATGAATAGATGAAACAAAAAAAATTCTGATTTATCCTCTTGTTAACTAGACAGTTCAATGAACAAACAAAAGCCTGCACCATAAAGGGTCTTAAACTTTCATTAACTAGAGAGGTAAAGGGGTCTTTGAAAGAGCTCACTCCTTGGGAGCCACTTCTAAATTTAACAGAAAGTATTAAGAAAATCTCCTTCTTAGGGACAAAATTTTTTCTTCTTCGGATGAATGACAAGGAAAAGTTGGAAATAAAAATAGTGAAATATCAATTAGTGGCAGAGAAAAAGAGACAAGTGCTTTAATTATGAAGTAGACTTTTTGAAAACGATTGAGCCGAGTGTGAGGAAAGGCATTCAACTTTGGAACTAAATGGTTTATTATTTAGTATTGGGAATTACATATGTATATATGGTCTCTCTAACACAGAAATCAGGTATGTCCATTAATCTTACTTCTACAGGATAGATAATATAACTACAATATTTAGCACATATTTTAAATAATTTTTAAAATGTGTATAAATATTAGTTAATTCTATGATTTCTCACAATTTTAGAATTATTATTTTCATTTTACAGATGACAAAACTAGAGGTCCCAAAAGCTAACATCTACCCAAGATCATATTTTTTAATTGGTAAAGGAGTTGTGGAATGTAGTCTTTGTTCTTGTGACCCCAAAGCTTTTTCCTGCCACCATACTTATAAGTGTGAATTGTTCTGGTAATTTGTAGCAAGCCCGAAGAGCTGAGAGCCAAGGTACCTTGCTATTGCTGTTTTTACCCTTCTGCAGATGTGGAATTGAGGAAGATAAATTCCTGGAATTGCTTCAGCTCACAGAGCAGTTCAGCAAAACAACTGGAATCAGGAAAAACTGTCCTTGCATTCTCCCTTTCTCCTTTCTGAAGGGGAATGGATTTCTCACACATGTTCAGAGCTTGGCTGGATTGGGCATGCCAGAGGGTGGTTAAGAACACTTTCTCCCAGGTATGACATATATCTGCAGCTACCAATATTAATGTTATTTCTGAGAATTTACTTCATGCTCTGTAATTTCAGGTCCAAGTAGTTGACATCTCCTTTTACCTTCTTGAGTCTGCCTTAGCACAGTCATAACAATTAAGCTCTTAAATAACAAGAAACTTTAGGAGATGGAAATACAGATTAAAGGCATTTCCTGGAATTTCATGTGCCAATGGGCAAGAGGCTCCAAGTTCTTTAGTTATGGTGACTAGGAAAGGAGTATCATGTGGACATAATTATTCAGCTTTCACAATTATGAGAACCATTTACTGTGGCTTCTTTAGCAGCATCTTTGCCATTGTTCTTATCCCCCGATGTGTGACACATCATGGGGCACGGCATGGTCTAGCTGTGCCATGTGCTGGAGCGCTCTGCTAGGCATTGCATTTTGATTGGTAGCAACATTTTGTGAAATAATTGCAAATAGTTTACCTGAATTTCCATTACTGTTTTTGAAATAACCTTTGCAGATATTTATGTTTATAATATGAATATCTTCAAATGTTGATACCCTGACACCTGACACTTAACTAACCCAAACCTGCACTAATTCCCACCCAAAAATCTGTTCTCATAAACCTGATAATTACGGTATAGCCTGTTTTCTTAGTCAGGGTGGCTAAAAACGTAACATCATCTTTGAATTCTCTTCTTTCTCAGGCAATCAAGTACTGTTTTGTTGTTTCTGCCTTCTCAATATTTCTATAATGCTGTGTTTCCCAAACTGAGGTGCATGGAATACTAGTATCCAGTGAGATGTTAACAGGCTTTCCATGCGATCAAATGAATTTGGAAAATGGTGCATTAAGGAATGTTAAATATGCTTCTTTATAGCAAGATTTCTCAGGTCTTCAATATGTTTGTATGCATTTCGAATGTTTAACAGGATAATGTAATAGATGACATTTCTAAAGTTTGATCAAACACAATCCCTCCAACTTGCCATAATATAAATATTAATAATAATGTTGACACTATTAAATATTTAAAGATGTTTATTGGTAAATAATAGTGTTCTGTTGAACATAGTTTGGGAACTACTGCTGAATCCACTCTTTATTTTCTTGACACTTTTCTATTTGAACCCACTCATCTTGCTATAGGTTTCTGGAGTGGACACTTAACAGTTAACCTTATTTCTAACCTCTCATCTCTAAATCTAGTGTTTTTGCTGGTAATACCTTTTCTCTTTCCAATAAATAGGTCAAATTATGTTATCCTTTTCCTGAAAACTATTTAATTTTTTCTAATGTCTCTAGAATAAATTATTTATATAATAAACTCTTTGGTACACATTCAAAGCCATTGCTGATCAAGCCATAGTACATTTTCTATTCAATCTCTAAACAAATCTATATTCTTTGCTGATGGTACCCATTAACCTGAAGCAAACTTATATTCCTTTTTAAGATTCTTCTCATGCATCTGTAACCCAAGTATTATCTGGACTAAACTGTTCGATTATGACTTGCCTTTTCCACCTGTAAACATAGAAGATGATGGCACTAATTTTGAGCATTCTGCCTCATTAGATACACATTTCAAAGGAAATATAAAAATCAAGTGCAAGAAAATAGGAATCACACCCAATCCTGTCACTTAGTAATAACTGTAGTTATAACTTGCCATATAGATTTATAGTAATATATATTTATATATCCATGTCTGTCTGTATGTTTATATCTATACCTATGTTTATCTATAACCATCTTCACACATATGCACGCACACTGACACACATACACACATGGAGGTCATGCTGTACAGTTTTTTCAGTTAATGTACATATTAGATGACAAAAACAAAATCCCAAAGGGAGTTTGGAGCATTGTGTTGAATTTAACAAAATGCATTTAAAAATTGGTGTATATAAATGTGTGCAAGTGGGTTAAAAATACACAAAAGAGAGGGTGGCTTTGTAACAATATGTGTAGAAAAGACTTAAAGGTTTTAGTTCAGAGGAGGTAATGTGTATCCAAAAGGGTAAAGTGTTAAGTGACTATCAAAAAGTTGATGGGACTTTAGCATTACTGAAAATTTTGTATCGAATAAGAGAGAAATGTCAGTCTTACTCTAGTTTGCTTTGTCAAAATGTACAGACAGTGATGTGTTTTATTCTGGGCCCCAACAGTTAAAGGGATATAAACCAAAAAGGAATTTGTTCATAGGAAAGCGATGAGGGTGGTGCAGAAAAACAGATGAAGGCACTACCAAGGGCAGAGAAGTCCCAAAAGGATGTGAAAACAAACTCTCTTCTAATTTCTGAGGAGCTGCCATGTGAAGGAGACATTAGATTTACTCCAAGTGTTCTAAACACATAGCGTTTTGGTCAAGTACAGGAAATACTATTAAAATTTAACACACTTAATTTGCATTAATTCAAAGATTCTCATATTTTGCTCTATATTGAATACCAAAATCAAATAACATATTTCTTCCCCAACATATTGAATATGTGATATTTCAAGGTATAGTTTTGTCTTATTGTTGTTTTAATAATACCTTACATTACATATATTTTTTCAAAACGATTATTACCAATTTACCCTTTATAAACACATTCCTCTTGCTCCGTATAATTGCCAAACTTTGATATAGATACTCCTTTTGCTTTTGGCCATTCAGAAAGGTATCAATTGGTGTCTGAAAGTGGTTATAATTTGCATTTCTTTGAATATATTTTAATATGTTTACTGTCTATTTGAATTTCCTCTTTTCTGAAGGGCCCATTCAAATCTTGTCCTTTTTAAAAATAGCCTTTTTCTTATTAATTTGAAGGAGTCCTTTATATGTTCTTGATACTGACAAAAAGCAGATACCAACCTCAGGAAGTACCTAAGATTTGACTTTTGTAAAAGCAAGAGGCTCTCTATGGAAGAGTCGAATAGTTTGCTGGTACCTGGGAACCTCAGTACCATTGGGAGTGTCTTTTGTCTACGTGGCTGTCTGCGGCCCTCCTGGTACTTATGACTCTGTCTATGTAGTCAGTAGGGTGTCCTAGAGGAAGAGCTGGAGAGACTTCTTAGTGCCATTGCTCATTTCACTTGAGGGTCTGGGACTCTTGACCATGCCTCATCTCTCAGAATCTAATCTCCCAGCTAAGATTTTGGGATGTGAAAGGGAGAAGAGATGAGGCTAGGGTTCAACGAAACCAGTAGTTCCCTCTGTTTTTGGCTGATGTGTATCTCTACCAAATTCATATGTTGAAGTCCTAACCCCCATTACCTCAGAACGTGAGTATATTTGGAGACAGGGCCTTTAAAGAGGTGATTACATTAACATGAGGTCATTAGGACGGGCCCTAATCCAGCCTCATCTGTGTCTTTATCAAAATGGGAAATTTGGGCACACAGAAAGACACCAGGAGTGCGTGAGCGCAGAAGACAGACCATGTGAGAAAAAAACCAAGAAGGTGGCCATCAGCAAGCCAAAGAGAGGGGCCTCAGGAGAAACCAATTCTGCTGACACCCTGATCTTGGACTTCCAGCCTCCAGAACTGTGAAAAAATAAATTTCTGTTGTTTAGCCACCCAGTTTGTGGCATTTTCTTATGTCAGCTCTGGCAAACTAATATATCCTCTGATCACATTCCATGTATATTTTACTACTCTCCATTACCACCTTTTCCTCCATTTCTCCTCTCTCCCTTCCTTCCAGAGATGTTGGGAAAGCACCTTACTCTGTGCATGCCCTATCCTAGGCCCTGGGATCAGAGCAATGCCTGCACATTCCTGATGCCTGCACTGTGGGAGGCTACACTGCAGCCAAGATCAACTCTGTGCTATGGCCAGAGCCAGTCTAGACATTACTGTGGATGTCCATTGCTTCCTCCTTGTGTGAAAACTCTGGTCTTGCCTCTCATCTGCTGGAGATTTACAACTCGGTTCTACCATTTTTTCTCACTTATTGCAGATGACAAAATTCACCCCAAGTGTACCAGTGGATGAGGGCTACTTAGAATGAAGATGCTAACATCAAAGAATTTTCCTTTCCCACTATTGTGATTTTACTCCCGCTTTCTTCTTCAAAGACATCACGGGAAAATGCTAAGCCCACATCTATTCAGGTCTAAAGAAACCAACAACAAGCTATCCTACGTTTCAGCTACTGAGAGAACTGGGTGAATTTGGGGGTACAGAGTGGTGGGTGGAGGGTGGGTGATCACTGCTTAGTGAGCAATTTTCAGTACCAGCCTACAACCTTCCAGTCACCCAGTTTGCTGGGAACCTGAAAAAAATCCCATTTCTTTGACACTTACCAACAACCCAGGCCACGCTCCCAGTGTCGTAGGAGCCACTAAATCATGTCCTACAGCTCTCAGGCTCCCAACACCGAAAAACGTCATAAATCACCTGGGTGGTTCTGGGTGGATGGAGATCACACTTTGCCACGACTGATACAAAATATTATCTAAAGGCTTGTTTGACATTTGTTTCTCTTTCTGCCAGGAGTTTACCTTAGGATCCAGGATTCTTAGCATGGATTTTATAAATTGGCTTCACAATTTCTTAAGCCTCCAGAATTCTGTGCATGTGTAGGTCTATTTTTTTTTCTCTAGAAGAAGATTCTGATTCTTAAAGGGGTTCAGAGACTACCACAATAGTAAGGGTTGTTAGTTTTTGATACCCACATAGATTTGACTTAAGCAGAAAATTTTGTACCTGTTTCTCTCCTTTTTCTAGGAGCGTGGGTTAGAGAGTCTGTTTTTACAAAGTTATTCTTGGTAAAACACATGTGGAGTTGCCACATTTAAGTTAAATATTTTGATATTACCACATATGTTTCAAATCATTAACATAACAAATTAAGGACTATATTTTTTTTGGCATTTGTTATTTTAAAATAGTTCCCATAGATCTCCAAATTATCCTTTGATGAATTTTAGTTTCATAATATAAAAAAAGATAGTGTTTTCTTAACAGTGTTGTTTGATATGATTCCAGGCCCATTACCAAAAAGAAGAGCTTGTCTGAGTCATTCCAGGAGAGGCTGACCAATTTTTTTCATACGAGTTTTTAGAGTATTTTTAAATTTTCAACTTTATATTTAGCTTTTCTTTTCATTCTCTGCTTATACAACAACTGGCTCCAATTAGATTTTATAGAGATTTATAAAGCAGACATGTATTTTTCATTTTTTGTCTTCTCATATGTATTATCCACTATATACTTCAAATTATTTTTTAACCAAACAAAACACTGACTGCAGAGTCCTGCCAATTATTTCATTTTCTCATAATGATTCAGAGCACATACAGAATATTTAAATAAAATTAAAAGTAGCAATTTATTTATTTATTTGAGACAGAGTCTCGCTCTGTTGCCCAGGCTGGAGTACAGTGTCACCACCTTGGCTCACTGCAACCTCTGCCTTCTGGGTTCAGGTGATTTTAGTGCCTTGGCCTAAATGCTGGGATTACAGGTGTGAGCCATTATAAATCCCCAAAATGCTGGGATTACAGGTGTGAGCCATTATACCCTGCCAGAAGTAGCAATTTAGTTGCAACAGGAGACATTGAAAAAATTTCAGATGGTTGTTAGGACTTTGTATAGCTTTCATAAAACAAAAATTCTTCAAACTGTGTTAAAGGCAGCTTCAAATTAAACACTAGATTATTTAACCAATTTTTGTTTTAAAACTACTAGCATCTTTTATGGACCTGCAGTAACCTTTTGACATATTATGCTAACTTTTGTTTTTTTTGACTTGATTTCAAGAGTACATAATTACATTAGTGTGGGTAATAAATTATGTGAGAAATATAAAAGAGATTGAAATACAATTTTAACCTAAGTCATCTTTCAAATTTAGTTTTCTTCATTAAATACAACTTTTGCTCTCCTGTTCTTATATAAAGGAGGAAAAAGTTGGGTTGTGTAAGGCAACTAGAGTGGAGAATTTAGTGTGGTTGGATGTTCAGTGGGTTTTCTTAATAACTTCTTCTTTCCCAATTTACGAGTGTCCATTAGTTCAGGGATTGAGCAACCTCTCAGGGAAAGAAAGTCGGGGGAATTATTAAAAGTGATGATCCCTTCTCCTTCCCTTGGCATGACAGTCATTTCCTTTCCACACAGTGTGTTCAAATGACCAACGATGGAAAGTATGTTTAAATAGCCAACTTCTCCCTGTTGAGTCCTGTAAAAAGGGAGAAAGTGTTATCTAAATGGAGCGTTTCTTTATTAAACTGTCGATTATGGATGGGAAGTGGATAAGAGAGGGAGGCAGGGATAACAACTGTGGAGAAAGTGCTCTGCTAGTTCTTCTAACCCAAACCAGCAGTGCTGCAGGCGTCCAGCATGCCTCCTTCCTCCCTCAGCCTGGACAGGCATAGCTCCTTCCCTGTTAACATCATTAGGCCTCTCCATTGCTCACTTACATAGCAGAATCTAGGTATGTTTGCACCATCTCTTTGGTTTTCTCTTTTACCTGCCTATGCTTCACCCCTGTTTACTTCCAGAGTTTTTTTTTCCAGTCACTCATTGTAACTCTAAATTCTTGCCAATTTCCCCTCCTCACTGACTTGGGTTTTCCCTTTTTGCAGCATTCATCACTTTCTGGGGAAGTCTTGTAAAAGACTTTGGGGGAACATTTGAGGTTCAGGTAGCAAGAAGCCCAGCAAGGGGAGAGTGTGTCTCTCAACAGAGAGATGACAGTTGAAAGCCATCTCACTAGCTATGGGGCATTAACACAGACCAAATAAAACAAGTTGCTGTCTGGCTGAGCCTGCTCCATGAGCAGAGCCTGCTCCATGAGCAGAGCCTGAGCTAAGCCAATTTAAATGACTTGATCCATATTCCTGAATACTTACCAAAGGTGGCAGACTGAAGGTGAGAATCAACAGCTATAGATTTGGCATAATGTAGGATGAATTTGCAAGATTACCTGTTCATTGAAAGTCATTGAATAGGAGACCCAGATTGCATTCTGGCTGGTTCCAGATAAATTTTCCCATTGTGGGCTTTAATTTCCTAACCATAAAACAAAGGCTACAGGGAGAGGTAAAAGCGCTGGTTTCTAAAGTTCTTTTTTAAAAATTTAATTTAATTTTAAATTTTCCAAAATTTTAGGCAAATTTCACCTGGATGGTTTCTAAAGTTCTGAGCTCTAAAATTTCATGATTTTAGGACAATTTTGTCAAAATTTTCTGTTTTGTTAGCTTGCCCCTGTATTTAAAATTCCACATTTAGAGGTGATTTTGTAAAACATATGTTGGGGAGGGACAATAAATTATGGCAGTATTAGCAGAGGAATAATTTTTGTCAGGAAGCTAGCTACAGAATGCAGCAATGTGTAGGTGAAGCTTGGAAAAAAATTGAGCTCATAAAGCACATTGGCAGGGGATAATTTCTCTATAATAACCTGAGCCTCAAGGTGCTGGGTGTTGAGAAATGAGTAGAAGGCTGAGAGATGGAAGTCCCCAAGGCCAAACCTATATTTATGTTTTTTCAAAAAGCAGTGTGATGCTGCAAGGAAATGGAACGTCCACACAAAGTTGCTATGGCTTAGATGACTCACTTCAAAGGTACAACGATCAGTTTCCCCAGGATTTATGCTACTTCTTGGAAGAGAGAGAATTTGTAGAAAAAAAGCTGATGAAAGTTTAGAGATCTGTTCTATAAACCTAAAAGAGGAAGGAAGCAAAGATGTCATGATTTCATACTACCTTCTGTAGGTTTCACAGATTTGAAATTTGAAACTACATCAAAGAAGCTGAAAAGAAAAAATTAGTCAAGGCAGATGAGCAGATCATACCACACCTCTGCCAGCAGCACCAGAAAATGAGGAACATTCAAAGTGATACTTGGGCCCAGGAAGAAATCACTTCAGTGGGGGTCAAAGAGGAGAGGCCGTACAGGCAAGGGGCCTGGGCCTGGTGTCAGATAGATTGGAAGTGAAACCTCGCTCTCCCCTCCTAACTGTGAATTTAGTCAAGGGTCTTCACTTCTGTAAGTTTCAGTTTCGTTCTCTGTAAAATAGGGGTTGCTATGTACTCCTTAAAGTTGGGAAGTGAAATGAAATAACTTGAAAAGAATGAGATATCACTTGTTTTCAAAGAGTTGTTACTCATATCATTAGCAGGAAGACCCTGTCCTTAGGTGGGCACGTTACATTTAAAAAATGAAAAAGTTCTTCCCAATAATACTGGTTAGGGTGAGACTAACACCTCAAGATTGGCTTTGCTAGCTTCAGTTCCCTCTCTTTGCCCTCTTGACAGAGGAAGAAGTGAGCCATGAGCAGGATTTGCCAGTGTCTAATATTCAGGCATGGAGAATTCCACATAAGGGCCCAGGATCTCTAAGTTTCCAGAAAGTTCTGGGAGATATTTCACAATCTCAACATGATCCCTTGGGCACAGGATTCTCTCTCCCTTTACATGCATTAGTGAAGTCCAAATTGTGATCTAATATCACATACATAGGAAATCCCATCATGTGAGTTTTTAAAATGTGAAGGGGCAGAATTCTGAAGAATTATATCTTAGACTACGCACACTTTAGTATGAGTGAGTTGCATGTGACAATGTATTGACAGTGATGACCTTCCATTGTGTGCTAAAGTGACTTCCTGTACATTAGCAAGGTTGGAATTAGATTATTTAAGTTGCACTTTCTAAGGTTCTTTATGTCTTACACATGAATTGATTGTGCTTTCCTATACTTCTGAAGCAATTTACCCTACCCACAAATAATTTAAGCCAAGTGTTACTGTCTCTTATTGCAAACAGAACATATGATTTGCACAATGAGATTTTATTGCTTGGCACACATGACTTTAGCGTGCTTTAGTGTGAAGTAAGTTTTCCAAGCCTAGAGGATTTGGCATGTATAAGAGATTGAAGTTTTCATTTTAGGTGCCCCCTCCCCCAAGTGTCTTCAAAGATGAAGGAGATGATTGATACACTAACAGATGTTTTGTTAACGTCACATTTCCAGAACTCTTCTTACTCAGGCTAATAGCATTGCATCTGGTTAGCTGTACTTACCCTTTTCAGCTTGTAATTTTCCTTTGGCTAAATTATTATTGACATCAACAATAGGCAGACTTCCTCAGTGTTGTGTAGAACACAGAAGCATGCCTAAAAGAACACAGGGCATAGAGATATCTTTTCTATTTATCTAAATTTCAATCTCTTTTGACACGAGGTCTCACCTTCAATCCAAGACACTTCAGCCTTCCTGGCTAATAGGGCTAAATGTGCCCAAGGCAAAGAAACTGCTGTTTTCTTCTCTTACATGTTTCTCACTTCCTTCCCCTCTTTGATTCTATAGTGGGCTTAATGGTAGCCACAGAAAGCTGTGTCTGTGTTTTATGTCTTAATTCCTGGAACCTGTGAATGTGACCTTATTTGGTAAAATGGTCTTTGCAGATGTCATTAAATTAAGGATCCTGGGAGAGGGAGCTTATCCTGGGTTATTCAATCATATGTATCTTTTAGGGTACAAGTGCATAGGAGACACACAGGGAAGAGGAGGAGGCAATGGGACTGCAGAGGCAGGGATGAGAGTGATGAGGCCACAAACCAAGGATTGTCAAGATCAACCAGAAACTTGAAGAGGCAAGGGGAAGATTCTGCCCTAGAGCTTTTGGAAGAAGCGTGGCTTTGCTGACACCTTGATGGTGGGCTTCTGCCTCCAGAACTGCGAGAGAACACATTTCTGTTGTTTTAAGCTTCCAAGTTTGTGTAATGGGTTGCAAAGGATAGTAGTGTAGCTCCTTTTCACTTTCTTTTCTGCCTCATTTCAGTTTTTCTATCCTTTTCTGCATTTGTCCATTTATCTGTCTCTCTCTCGCTCTCTCTGTCTTGTTGTATCATTGCCAAGACAAAGTACATAACAATAATTAATGCATGTGGGTATGATTGGACTTTTTTGCAAAGTTGATTTTGACTGTTAAGCCAACTGACCATGTTTTAAATATTAATGAAAATACAAATTACTTGGCAGTTTTGTTAAAAATGCAGAATCCCAGTGTCCACCCTAACACATTTCTGATTTTACTGGTCTGATATGTGACCTGTGAACCAGTATTTTTTAACAAGAATCTGGGGGATTATTTTATAGATGGCCAACAATCCATACTTAGGAAAGATTAAATTAAGGCATGGTTCCCTTTGTCTGCTATCAAGAACTGATGTGTATTTGTGGTATAGGGTTGTCAGTCTAAAATCCCATTGCAATCCAGGAAGTAGTGCCTATAGAATACCAAATCTGTAAAAATATAAGTAAAATAAGTAAATAAGTAAATTATAAGTAAAATAAGTAAAAATATAAGTAACCTGAGAAAGATTTGGTTAGACTCACATTTAACAATTCATAGTGGCTAATTCAAGGAAATGAGGGTGGTTCCTTAACCTTTGAGTCAAAAGCCTGGTTGGGGAGGGGTAGCATAACATTTCCCAGCATGTTCCTTACTGCCACTGCCTGGGAGTGGATTCTAGACAGGCCTGGCAGACCCACGTTCCCACACAATGGGCCAATTTTTGTTCCTGGCTCAGGGCTGTGCTTACTTAGAGGGGTAATGGCTTTGGCTGTTTTGCTCCTCAGTGGGACACATCTCCCATCTATTTTGTTTAGGAACTCTAAACACAGTCCAAAGGGAAGCTCAGCTGTGGAACTCTGAATAGGATCTGGCTAGAAGCAGCCCCAACACACTTTTTTTTTTTTCCACTCTTCTCATAGTCTTTTTCAGACCTGGGAGGTTTTTCAGAAGACTTGGTGCTACAGGCTGTTGCCTGAAACCACTCATCAAGGAGCATGTCCACCTTTTACTTCTTGGCTGGCTGTAAACTCTTGTACATTCAGCACAGAAAGTGGAGGCTGAAGAGGGTCATCAATTTGTGCCTGAAGGAGGCCATTGTTTACCCTTTATGAAAGCAATGGGAAGCAGAGTCTTCTTCTCCTACTTCCCAGAAACAGAGTAAGCATACCCTTATGAGTGAGAAATGCTGGTGTGTTAGGCAAGTTTCCTATAAGGACCCCATTGCATCTTGTCTTTACTCTTTCTTGATGCCTTCAGCTTATACTGCCCTTATCTCTTCCCTACTTCCTGATAGCCCTCCTCAGACATTTGACATGGTTTCCTGATGATGGCCTGCCTTGACTCATTGTTTAATTGCTGTGCAGTGCTCAAACTTCTCCTTCAGGCAAACAGAGTAAACACACAGCACATTCTTTACAAATTGATTTAAAGTCTTGGTCTCTGTAAACATGCGTGTGCAAGTATCTTTTTTGTATAATGACATATTTTTCTCTGGGTAGATACCCAGTAGTGGGATTGCTGGATCAAATGTTAGTTCTACTTTTAGTTCTTTAAGATGTTGCCACAATGTTTTCCATAGTGGTTGTAATTCACAATTGCAAAAATGTGGAACTGACCTGAATGCCCATCAATCAATGAGTGGATAAAGAAACTTTGGTGTATATATGTAATATATATGTCATATATATATTACATAGGCTACCAATAAGTGTCTGCTGTCCCCCTAAATTATACAATTACCCTTTTAATTCCTACAAAATAAAGTGCATATACCTAATAGGATATATATATATACATAAAATATATGTGTTATATATATACATAAAATATATATATGTGTTATATATATAATATATATGTGTTATATATACATAATATATATGTGTTATATATATAATATATATATGTGTTATATATATAAAATATATATATGTGTTATATATATAAAATATATATGTGTTATATATATAAAATATATATATGTGTTATATATATAAAATATATATATGTGTTATATATATAAAATATATATATGTGTTATATATATAAAATATATATATGTGTTATATATATATATGATGAAATATTACTCAGCCATAAAAAGGAATGAATTGTATTCACAGCAACCTGCATGGGATTGGGGACTATTATCCTAAGTGAAATAACTCAGGAATGAAAATGAAACATAGTATATTCTCACTCATAAGTGGGAGCTAAGCTATGAGGATGCAAAGGCATAAGAATGGCACAATGGACTTTGGGGACTCAGTGGGAAAGAGTGGGAAGGGGGTGAGGGATAAAAGACTACAAACTGGGTTCAGTGTATACTTCTCGGGTGATAGGTGCACCAAGTTCTCACAAATCACCACTTACTCATGGAACCAAATACCACCCGCTCCCCAAAAACCTATGGAAATAAAAAATTTAAAAATAAATAAAGTCTTTGGTCTCTTAAGAAGCTGAACTTTTAAGTATGTTGTTTTCCACCTATTCATTAAACAGTGTTTCTCAAACTTTATCTGAAAGTTTTGTTATAACAGATATCACTGAGTCACACTCCCTGAGTTTCTGATTATGATTCTGCTAGAATTTGCATTTCTGACAAGTTCCCAGCAGCTGCTGCCAACCCTGGAACCACCCTTGGAAAATCACTGCTTTAGGGAATCTATCCTTTTTACTTTGCTGTATACTTTGTGATACAAAAGCTTGTATTTTATATCCTTTGAGAAATAACGATGTCTTTGTTTGCAACTCAATTACCCAGAGTGCAAAATGGGTGATAAGCCAAGCAAATGTGATAAGTACTTCTCTAAGTGTAATGATGCTTTAAAAACAGCCAACCATGACTGAGTGCTCAGCTGCAAATGATGGTTCCTTTGCAACTTGGTAGGCTGCCTCAGGTGTCATGCTCAGCTTTCCATCTCCTGCTTTTTGGCCTACAACTATTTTCCTATGGGCAGCCCCTCGATCCCAAGTTACGTGTTCTGACCACATTCCATTTTGCTTCACTCCAATCCTCAGGGAGCTATCTTCAGCATGCCATACCTAAGGACTCTCATGGATTTGAGAAAATTTAAAAATCGTCTCTCTTCCTCCCAGTATCTACTTTAAAACACATGAGTATCATGTGCTTTAAAGTATAATGTATATATACTCATATAGTATAATGAGTGTCTTAAGTGTACTGTGCACTTTTAGTTCCATGGCAAGACTCTTCAGGTTAACATTACCTTCTTATTCCTATCCTCATAAGTGTTTGTGAGCCAGATTGCAGAAAATTTGACATTCAAAAGCCCTTGCTCTTTGAAAGAGAAAATGTATTGTGAGAACATATACATTCATTTTGATGAATGAAGCAGAATTGGAAGAGATCAAAAGTTTTGGTTAATCCATACTATTGTGGGAGATAAGTACATCCCTCAAAGTTTCTACTATTTCAAAGTCTTTGTTCCTAGTTAGGCTTCTCAGGGCAAGTTTGATCCCTGGATGAACCTGTCCCCTCAACTTCAATGTTATCTGCTTAATAGGTCAGACATTATAAAGTTTCTTCTTTTTCCTGAATTTCTGTTGAATCTAATGCCTTTGTCACTCATTGTGCGATGTCTGGCTCTTCATTCTTTGCATGTGGAGACTGACTGGCCTACCTCTCTGCACATAGTAGGCTTCACAGGTATAAATTTGCAAATGTTTAGTTTTTTCTTTTCCCTATCATAAGATTAAAATGATCAAATAATGAGACTAAAAGAAAACAGAGAACTAACAAAGAGAAAGACTAATATTGTAATTAGTAAGCGGAAAAGAAGCAAGAGTCTTTAAAAAAGACATCTTGCTTGGAATAGGTTGTGAAAACAGCTGCTCCAGAAACTACCACTCATATGTCCAGAACGAATAAAACTATTCTTCAGCTGTTTTTCATTGAAAAAAATGAGAAGAGGAGATTGCAAAACAAAAACAAAAACAAAAAACTGTGCACAAGTAACTACTCCAGACAAAGCTCCTGGCATTCTAAATTCTTTGAAAGAAACACACCCTAAAAATGTCATAAACAAAATCTCAGCTCCTCTTCCTTCTCTCAAATCCTTTACACCTCAAGATAAAGTAATACAAATTTCAGAGTTGTAGTGCAGGTTTTATTTTTCTTTCTAATCATTTGTAATTAGGGAGATTTTTTTGTTTAGTACAATCTGTCCAGCCAGTAACTTCCATGTGCCAAGCATAGAGTGGCGTCCTTGGGCCTGTAGAAGGGCGTAGTAATTAGAACTGGATGAATCCCATTTGACAGAATGGTCCGATGTCAGGTCCACACCCGTGTTCTTGAAATTCAGAGAAAAGTTAAATTGGTGCAAAAATAAATTCTCTTGAAACATTTCCTCCCTGGACTTGACATTTTGCTGCTTGGGTTCTTTTGATGTTTAGCACCGAACACTGAGGAGTAAATGACAGTGGGAACCCTTCTGAGAACACCACATAAACGTGGTAATTTATAAAGCAGATGCTGCTAAATGCCCAGCAGTCTGCCATTTTAGATTGTTGTTGGAGGTTGGAGTGGTCTTTACGCTCTTGGGTTGCAACTTCAATGTTCATCACCTGCTGTTAACTGAGGGTCTGGAGTAGTAAAGGCATATCCCGTCCAATGTGAAGGCTATCTTACATTTGGCACTGGTTGCACAGTTCACTAACAGAGAGATTTAAACTGTATATGTTTGTGTGCCACGTGTATATAGCTTAAAAATAACAATTACAAATACAATGTGCTTGAGGTCTTCAGAAAAAAAATATTTAAAAAGGAAAGAATGCCAGAGCTGGAAGGCTATCAGAGTTCATGCTTTGTTTTTTTTTTTTCAGCCAGTCATTATAGGTTAAAAAAAAACTGATGTCAAGAAAAGGAAATGATTTGTTCAAGGCCTCACGATTTTCTGCCACTTTCTATTTAGAACCCCAATGAGATTTCAGTGACTCTAAGTCTCTGCTGTATCATTGCCAACACTTTTTAAAAATGAGGCAGAAAAGAGGGCCATGAATCAGGCTGAAGAGTCCAGATGAAGAGGATTAGTTGCTGCAGAAAGAGCTGCATGTATCAGAAAGAAGGCCTGTGGTAGTGGCACAAGGGTGCCTGCCCCATCCTGTTCAGCTGGAGCCACCACCAGCGATTGCTGGTAGAAACAGTTTGCACTGTGTCCAGGGAAGCATTTCTCCTTCATCTCAACCTTATGCTTGTTCCCATTTACCAAGATATCTAAAGTTGTTTTTCCCCCCTAAGGGTCAGAAATGCTCACTCCCATTTAAGATGATTTTTTAAAAGTTGACAACTCCATGTCCAAGACTAGATAACAAAACTCTTTCCCAAAGGTCAAAATCCAACACAGCAAATCTTGCTCATGGCACAAGGTGGGATTCTGATTACTTTTTCAAAGACAGTGAACCATGAGTGAAATGGAGGGAAGAGTCGTGCAAACCAAATGCAGACACCCAAAAAATAACCAGACTGTCAGAACCACAATGGGGACCTAGAGCTTCATTCAGCACTTTTATCGTCTCTCAAACCTTTGACATTTTTTTTTTTTTTCTGACCAAATGTAGGAAAATAAGTCTTCCAGAACAGAGAGCCGAATATCTTTTCCAAAACATTAGATTAGGCAGGCTGACCGGGTATCAAAGCAGTTCTTAATGGGATATGGGATTAATGATAAGGCTCTCTAGTAAAGAAAAAAAAGTTAGCTGAAGTGGAATTCAAGGTCAAGATAATCTAACATTATCCTAGAAAAAGTTAACTTCCTCAATCAGTCCTTGTCTGAAAGGTTTTGAATAAAAATAATAGCATGCAATTAGTAAATAGATATTTGAGGAATCCCCAAAGATTTGAGGACATGAAGTTTCTTTTTTTATATCAAAAACATTAGGGGAGAGTGCAAACTCAGGCCCCCCACTACCATAAATTATGCAGTCGAGTGTCTCACATTTGGGGGAATATCAGGAATCAGCACCTTGGAGGCAATGGTTAAGCCTCACTCTGAGAAAACCACCTTTGTGATTATGGGATCTCTCCTGCCAGGTAAATATTATGTATGAGGTTTCTTGAAAAAAGAAAATTTAAGAAATGAATGGAATCAAGTACCTTATCTTGTAAAGAACTACAATACTATTGAGTGGGAGGAGGACAAGAACTGTGTAGAAAAAACATTCGTAAGTTGGGAATATTTTCGTATGATGGCAAAATATGAATGAAACTTAACCTTGAAAAAGACAATGAAACTATGATAAAAGAAAATATTTTATTTTTCTAGGGTTAGAGTTCACAGAATATAGCAGGCATCCGGGAGTATCTTCCAGTAAGAGAGTTCATGGGAAGTATGTATGCAAAGTGATGGAAGTTCCCATTTACTGGCACTTGCTGTGGGTCAGATTCTGGGTTACGAGTTTACAAATGATATCTAATTTAATCCTTAAAACAATCCAGTGAGTCAGGTGTTTTCACTTCTATTTTGCAGGTAAAGAAAATAGAGGTTTAGAAAGGTGAAATAACATGTCTAAAATATTACAGCTAGCAAGTATAGGAGCTAGAATTCTAGTTCTTACCTGTCTACCTCCAGACTTTTTACTTTAACTGCTGGATTGCTGTGTCTGTATCGCTCGTCTTCTTTAACCATTTCTTCTTTAACCAAGTTCAATCCAAACACCTATCAGAAATATCTGTAAATCTGGAAAGTTAAACCAATTCTTTATTTTATTTTATTTTATTTTTGCGACAGAGTCTCACTCTGTTGCCCATGCTGGAGTGCAGTGATGGGCAACACTGCAGCCTTCTCCTCCTGGGCTCAAGTGATTCTCCCACCTCTGTTTCCTGAGTCGCTGGGACTACAGGTACACCCCAATATGCCTGGCTATTTTTCAGAACATTTTATTTTTTTTTTGGAGAAACAGGATCTCACTACGTTGCCTAGGCTGGCCTTGAACTTTTGGGCCCAACTGATCCTCCTGCCTTGCCTTGGCCTTCCAAAGTACTGGGATTAGAGATGTGAGCCACCATATCCAGCTAAACCAATTCTTTTAAATTTCTCTGGGCTGGGTTTGATAGTTACTAATCAAAACACTGTAACCCTGAAATAGATTGAGATTTAAAATACATTTAAATTACACGATGTTTTGCATATATATGTAAAAATATGCCTAGCTTACCATTTAAAAAATATAATCCATCTAAATTTTAAAATTTTCTAGCATAAGCATATTTATATGAGGTTACTGTTTTTAAAACTATGTCATGCTTTTCATCTAGCTCTAGTGTTTGCTAGCATAAGCATATTCATATTAGATTAACATTCCATTGGGTTCAAACACTTGCTTCAGCTTCAGTGAATGCCTGTTAGTCACATTAGAAATCTGTTTTTGACATTTGCTATTTAACAAGCCCATTATTTGGCAAGTATTTTCTTAAAAGTGGCCAGTTAAAGAACTGTCTGTAATTTGGGTAGCTTGTCTGAATAAATGAGGTTATGATATTGCCCATAATCAGCTCAAAACTAAGCTTATATTTTATTTACAAGTTGGCAGTTGACACCAGTCTGATGAGAAAAATGCTGCCATTGGAAAAATGTGGGCCAAATATTGAAGACAAGCAGTTTTTTGTACATCCCATTTGGATACGGCTTGAACTAAAGGGCTCTCATTTGGCTCTGGTGATGGGGGTTCATGGTTCACCTTTAAAACTGATATGGTCCTTACCAACCTCATATTCTTTACAAAATCTTTGATCAGTTCGCAATCCCACTGCATACTCAAACACATTGGTAAGCTGACTATCACACAAGTACATCATAGTATTAGAAAGATGGGTGATGACTTGGTCCAGAGCAGCGGGTAACTGTGTCCCCTGATAGGTACTGGGTAAAGGATTACAGAAAAGGTGCTATGTGCTCTGGGTTTGAAGGCTTTGCAACACGCATCAGGAGAGCAAAGCCATGCATCAGAATTTACTTTTGGGCATTTTTAATTACGGTTTTTGTTTACTTTTCCAGTAGAAATTAACTGTTATTTGTCCTTTCCACACAGAAAACATTTTATCCACTTTCCCCACTTATTACTGTAGAATGTATGTTGGGCATCCCCGGGCCTTGACTCTTAGGCTTGTCATTCTTCAGACATCCCAAACTTCTGGAGACTTGACTGAGGACCAGGCAGGATGAATGATCTGTGCCAGGAGGCAACATTGTCTTTTCGCATGGCCTGATTTCAGGAGAAAAAGCAGATTCTGTAGAACTGGCCCTGGAAGTCAGCATACTGCAAGTGAGAATGATATTGTTAAATCCACTGACAACAACTTAGCTCTCTTTCTGTTCCTCAAGTCGCTTCTTATCCCTAATAAGCCCACCATAGCAAAGAAGCTAGACTGTGGGTACTAGATTATCATGTTTAGCTTGGTTAAGCCTCAGAGCCTAATGATGACTGCATACTTCTACCCCACCACTACTGGCAAGGGAGACCTTGTGGGCACATCCATACTCATTGTATTAGTCAGGGTTCTCTAGAGGGACAGGGCTAACAGTATAGATGTATATATGAAAGGGGGTTTATTAAGGTGTATTGACTCACGCAATCACAAGGTGAAGTTCCACAATAGGCCATCTGCAAGCTGAGGAGCAAGGAAACCAGTCCGAGTCTCAAAACCTCAAAAGTAGGGAAATCGACAGTGCAGCCTTCAGTCTGTGGCCAAAGGCCTGAGAGCCCCTGGCAAACCATTAGCATAGGTCCAAGAGTCCAAAAGCCGAAGGACTTTGAGTCCAATGTTCAATGGCAGGAAGCATCCAGCATGGGAGAAAGATGGAGGCCAGAAGTCTTAGCCAGTCTAGTCCTTCTACGTTCTTCTGCTTTTATTCAAGCTGAGCTGGCAGCTGATTAGATTGTGCCCACCCAGATTGAGGGTGGGTCTGCCTCTCCGAGTCCACTGACTCAAATGTTAATCTCCTTTGGCAACACCCTCACAGACACACCCAGGATCAATACTTTGCATCCTTCCATTCAATCAAGTTGACACTCAATATTAACCATCACACTCATCTTGTAGATTAGAAGGGCACACTAAGTTCTGGATTATGGTTTGAGAAAAAGATCACTGTTATCCTATTAGGTATATGAACTTTATTTTGTAAGAATTAAAAGGGTAATTGTATAATTTAGGGGGACAGCAGGCACTTATTGGTAGCCTATGTAATAAGCTTACAATTTGACTTTGTGATGGAGGGAAAACATTTTCCAGTTGGGCTTGCTTTTCCTGGCAGGACTACGATAAGAGATCTGAAAGCAGTTGAGATTTACCTGACAACTGTGGTTCTTTGCCTTTTTTCTACTGTAATACATATGCTCACATATGAAACCATTTCATAGGTGAATGTGGATTTAGACAGTTAAATTACTGTTGGAATAAAATAGATTTTGGATAATGCATAAATGACATCCCCTAGCTTCTAATTTTTTTTTTTCCAAAATTCCTTTGTCACACACCTGTGTATCTCAACTTCCCAGATGAGGAGAGATAAATGTAAAACAGTAATGGTCTTTTTCTTTGCCCACATAGTGTTTCTGGCCTAGACTGACACAAATTAAAAGATCAAGGACAGATGTCCAGTGACGTAAGTGGAGGAGAGAGAGTGGGGAGGACACACTAGTCAGTATGTGTTTTCTGCTTGGGATAAAAGTTTTTGAGAAACTAAAATGTGAGTTGGAGGGTATATTGAATGATGCCTCTTGCTAGGTGTACCCATGGAATTGTTATTGTACATATTTACATATGAGGTGTAGCAGAATAAAAAAGGTGGAAAATTACTATTAAATGGATTTGCTTTACAATGATCACAATCTCAATTAAGAATGTAGTGATACAGTTTTGTCTTTCTGGATTTGTGACAATTTGGGCTTGTCTTTAGTAAACTATTAATGGGTCAGACTTGGTCTTGTGACTGGCATCTGGAGAACAATGTAATTTCAGACATTCATGAGAAAAGAAAAGATGTTGGAATTATACATAAAAGTAGCCTGAGAGTTTGACATTCTTTTTCCTGTTAGTACATGGGAGCATAGTTATTTGAAGAACAATATTTCAAATATATGGTCCTTTGAGTAGGAATGCTACTGTGTTACCCATAATTTTCGAGATTTTTTAAAGCTAAAATTAGCAAAGTTTTTTGGTTTTTGTTTTCAGCTACACTGAAGACCAGCTAATTTTTCTCTTCCAACATATATTGAATGTTTACAAAGGCCTTACCTAGTATTGCCTAAATATGATGAGAACTGGAGTTGAGGGTCATGAAACCTGAATTTTATCATTAATTTATTTATCAATTATTTATTAAGCCCCTATTACATATTCTGTATTGAGAAACAAGGATGGATTAGACTAGTTTCTGTCATCAAAAGTAGTAAAAACGTGTGGATTATAATTATCTATCATTGTGAGACATCTGCCCACCTCATACAATGAATAAATATGCATAGGTATGGGTTCATAAACGCAGTTTTGTTTTGTTTTAAGCTTATATAAATAGTATTCTGAATTTATCATTTTGAAATTTTGTTTTTGTACTTATTTTAAATTGCTGTTATTGTTTATTGTTTAATTATTGTGAATTATCCCCTTATAAAAATATATAAAATATATTTATTTCTTTTTTGATTAGTCAGAATTTTGATTGTTCCGGTTTTTGCTGTTATCAAAAAAGATGTTGTGAATATGCTTGTCCATGTCCCTTACGCCTATGTGTGTTAAAGTTTCCAGGAAGAAACTTACGTGGTCATAGGAAAAATGCATTTTCAACTTTATCAGCTAAGGCCAAATCCAAATCGTTTACCAAAGAGCATGTACCAATTCACACTCATCAGTAGCATAAGAGAAGTAAAACAGCCTCTTATTGCCAGGCTTCTAAATGTTTTGTCAGTTGAATGAACATCAACTAGTGTCATATGATTGTTTTAGTGGTAATTGTCCTGAATTCTTTAAGTTTGAGTTGTGTTTAACATATTTATTAATACTTTTAGTTTCCTCCCCATGAATAATACTGAGCTTTTGGTCATTTTATTTGCTTTAGATCACTCTTTTATTACTTATTGACTTGATCCTTATTCTTTATATAGTAATCTAAGTATTAATTCTTTGCAATTTGTGGATAAATATCTTTTCCTGGTTTATCATTTGTCTTTTATTTTTGTTTATAGTTCCCTATCCTACTCAATTCAGTATATTTGAACTTATCAATCATTCTCCTTTGTTTTGTTCTTTTTTCTCATCCAAAAAATATGTTACTACTCCAATTCATAAATTATGTTCTCCTATATATGCTTCTGAAATCTTTAGAATTTTAGTTTAAATATTTGTTAATAACTCATCTGTAATATGTTTAATGTTTGGTTTTTATGCTACTTTTTTCATATGTTTTACTTCTATGCATATTACAAACTACATAATGGATTATTATTATTTTTGCTTTAAGTGGGTAATTATTTTTTAAAGAAATTATTAACTAAAGTCTTTCATACTGGCCATTTCTAATGCTCTTCAATTCTTTCTGTAGACCTGTGTTTATATCTGGTATCATAACTTAAAGCTGAAGTACTCCCTTCACCAATTTTTATAGTTCCAGTCTGCTGGCAATGAAGTCTATCAGCTTTGTTAGTCTGAAAATGTTTTTACTTCACCTTCATATTTGAAGGCTATTCTACTGAATATAGACTTTTAGGTTAGCAGTGACTAAAAAAAATTTTTTTTAGCTCTTTAAAAATACTGTTTCATTGTCTTGTGGGATGCATTATTTCTCATATGAAGTCAGCATTCATTCTTGTTTGTATTTTTCCCCTTTGGTGCATTCTCTCCCTCTCTCTCTCTCTCTCCATATATATGTTACACACACACACACACACACACACACACACACACACACACATACACACGGAAAAGCCAATGGTGTTGCTCTGGTATGAGTCCGAACATTTGACAATTGGTAGTGCTGATGGTGTAAGTCCCAGTCTAAGGGCAGGAGAAGACTGATGTAGTAGTTCAGTCAGGTGTAGAAAGAAAATTCTCTCTTCCTCTACCTTTGTGTCCTATCCAGGCCCTCAGTGGACTGGATGATGTCTATCCACCTGGAGAGGGATATCTGCTTTACTCAGCATACTGATTCAAACATGAATCTCGTCTAGAAATACTCTCACAGACACACCTGAAATACTATTTAACCAAATATCTGGGCATCCTGTGATCCAGTGAAGTTGACACGTGAAAGCCATAACACATACCCATTCTCTTTTTCTTCTCTTTGGTTATATTTGAGGGTTTCCTCTTTCTCATATCCTATCTAAATTCCTTCCTTCCTTCATTCCTTCCTTCTTTCCCTCCTTCTTTCTCTCTCTCTCTTTTCTTTTCGTTTCTTTTCTTTTCTTTCTTTTTCTTTCTTCCTTCCTTCCTTCCTTCCTTCCTTCCTTCCTTCCTTCCTTCCTTCCTTTCTCTTTTCTTTCCTTCCTTCCTTCTTTCTTTCTTTTTCTTTCTTTTCTTTCTTTCTTTTTCTTTCCCTTCCTTCCTTCCTTCTTTCCTTCCTTCCTTCCTTCTTTCCTTCTTCCTTCCTTGCTTCCTTCCTTCCTTCCTTCCTTCTTCCCTCCTTCTTTCTCTCTCTCTTTCTTTCTTTCTTTTCTTTCTTTCTTCTTTCTTTCTTTCTTTCTTTCTTTTTTTCTTTCTTTCTTTTTCCTTCCTTCCTTCCTCTTCTTTCCCTCCCTCCATCCCTCCCTCCCTCTCTCTCTCTTTCTTTCTTTCTCTCTCTCTTTCTTTTTTCATCTTCTGTCTTTCAAAGGAATTTACCCTGTTGGTTATATTGCTTTTCTTTGAGAATTAACACTTTACTTATTTTATTTATAATTAATTAGCACATAATAATTATATATATTTATTGGATACAATGTGATGTTTCAATGCAAATACACATAGTATTATGACCAAATTGGGGTAATTTCCACATCCATCACTTTTAACATTTATTATTTATTTTTTGTGACAATATTCAAAATCTCTTCTAGCTACATGAAATATGCACTGCATTGTTATAGTAACCCTGTTGTATTTCTTAATGATATTCTTACTGGCAGCAATTAACCATCCTCAGATCTATTCAACTCTTTAAAAAACACATTTTACCCCACCACCTCTTCCCTCTGTTATCTTAGTTTTCTCTCATTTCCTAGCATATCTTTCAAGAGAGTTGTATCTACTTGCAGTTGCTATTTCCTCAACCCTCCACTCACCCCTTAACCTGTTCCAACCTGACTGGCTAAAGTCACCAACCACCTCCATGCTACCAAATGCAATGGAGATTTAAAATTATTTATAAGTGTCTCAGCACAATATGACATCATTGAATATGCCTCATTTATTTAAATGATCTCTTTATTGGTTACTGAAATAGTATATCTTTCTGGTTTCCTTTCCTACCTCTTTGGCATTTAATCTCTTGTCTTCACTGGGTGCGCATTCTCTTCATATTGGCCATCAATTACTGGGATTATTTGAATTTCATTTGTAGATCTTTTTTCTTTTCATACTCTTTACTTTTATATTAGAAAATCTCATCTTTTGTTTGTTTGTTTTTTGAGAAGAGTCTCACTTTGTTGCCCAGGCTGGAGTGCAGTGGTGCCATCTTGGCTCACTGCAACATCTGCCTCCTGGGTTCAAGCGATTCTTTTGCCTCTGCCACTGGAGTACCTTGGATTAAAGGCAGGCATCACCACACTTTGCTAATTTTTGTATTTTACAACCATGTTGGCTGGGCTTGTCTTGAACTTCTGACCTCAAGTGATTCGCTTGCCTCAGCCTCCCAATGTGGTGGGATTACAGGTGTGAGCCACTGCACCCAGCTGGGAAATTTTATCTTTAACCATGGCTTCAATTACCATGTACCTATTTTTTTTATAGCTCTTGGATATTTTTTCTCTAGTCTAGAATTCTTTTCTGAACTCCAGACACATATTGGACTATACACTCAATATTGTCCCTCAGATATCTGAAAAAATTCTCAAATTTCAAAGGTACAATATCATTCTCATGATTTTGTTACATCAAATATAATCCTTTTCAACTATTTTTTTATATGATGAATGGGACCATTATTCATCCATTTTGTCATGTCCAAAATCTAGGGGTCTACTTTTATCTTCCCCCTACCCTCCAACATAAATCAAATTTATTACCTAGTTAACTTTAAAATAGATATTCAATCTATAATATCTTTCTGTCAAGGTCTATTTATATCAACAGAAGCTTAGTTCAAGTTGCCATTTTTCCTTGTCTGGACCACCATAATTATTCCATGACTGTTATCAGCTATATGTTTAACAGTATGTACATTGAGACTTTTAATTGTTTCAGAGTTTTTGCCACAGCTCCAAAGCTGAGAACAATAGGTAAAAGATACCCCTTAATTCTGATGTACTGCTAGTCATCTTTGTAATTTATTAGAGAAACAAATTTATGATTCCATATGGCTTATATAAGAGAATTCTAGAGTTTACTGAGAAAATTTAGAGAAGAAGAGAATGTTTCCAGGGCCCTGGTAACTTCAATAAGAGGACATTTCCTATAGTTTTTAGGGTTGATAAATTCTCAGTACATTTAATCTGGCAGGGATACTGCAGATTTTTAAATGACATTGTGGTTATTGTAGAGCTAGTTTTATTTGCTTACCTCTCTCCTGAGACTCTTGCCCTTTCCTTTGATGTTAAGCTTTATCTGACACTTAAAGTAGAGATTTTGCTGCGTTTCAGCTTCTGAATTGTGAGACATTTCTGTAGAGAGATTAGCATGACTTTACAGGCAAAATTCTGTAGCCCTTTTTCACCCAAAAGTTCCTGTATCTTCCAAAAATAATTTCAAGTATTCTCCCTCTAACTATAACAGGTATGTACGGTTATGAAAGGAACTAAGGGAAGAAATCCCTTTCAATGTTTCAATTCCCTTGTACATGAGCTGTCTGGCACTTTACCTATGGGAACTGCCAATGCAGCTTGTTTGCTGACAAAATATAACTCTGCAGAATTATCACACAGTTTCATGGTTTAAAAGTCAGATGGAAATACATCTCTTCTGTACCTAATTGCATTCTTGTTGTGGTTACTGATTGTTTGACAATATTAGCAAATTTTTCTGTCATCCATATTTCCAGCAGGGCCTCCAGTGTGAAGCTAGATTCTTAATTCCACAAAACTCTCCCAGATAAAAAGGGTAAAATGAGATATGCCAAGCAAGAACAAAAAGATAGAAAATTAATGCTGATTCTTTTAGATAGCCTGTTCTTTTTTATCATCTCTACTAAGCCAAATGATATTTCGTGTCAGAATTTTTCAGAAAGCGCTAGTATCAAAGACATCTACAGATGTGGGAGGCTGTAACATGATTGTATGTGTAACTTCTTCCATCTGTAGAATTGTTCATAAATTGTAATAAAATACCTCATGGAGTGTATTTTGCTGAAATATGTCACTTTTACAAGGGTCTGTTTTATATTTATTTATTATTATTATTATTATTGTTATTATTATTTTTTTAATTTTTTGAGACGGAGTCTCGCTCTGTCGCCCAGGCTGGAGTGCAGTGATCCGCCCGCCTCGGCCACCCAAAGTGCTGGGATTACAAGCGTGAGCCACCGCGCCCAGCCTTATTATTATTTTTTTTGAGACAGAGTCTTGCTGTGTAGCCCAGGCTGGAGTGCGATGGCGCGATCTCTGCTCACTGCAAGCTCCACCTCCTGGGTTCACGTCATTCTCCTGCCACAGCCTCCCAAGTAGCTGGGACTACAGGCGCCTGCCACCACACCTGACTAATTTTTTTTTGTATTTTTAGTAGAGATGGGGTTTCACTGTGTTAGCCAGGTTGGTCTTGATCTCCTGACCTTGTGATCCACCCGCCTTGGCCTCCCAAAGTGCTGGGATTACAGGCATGAGCCACCACACCCGGCCTGTAAGGGTCTGTTTTATAAATTAGACCATGTCAAGTACTTTGGGAGAGACAATGGAGAATGCATTTCAAGGGTTATTTTAGCTACCCAAAGGTATTGTTGAAAGCATACAAAACCAAAAACTCTTAAGAAATTATTTTTGTTCTCCAAGAAACTTATGTGATGTGTCAGAACAGAGCAAAAAGGCAAACAAAAGAATGTATGGATCCATTACACTGCCACAGGAGGTGTTGCCTGAAGAAGATGAATCACATTACAAATTATCTAATTTAAAGCAATTCAGAGATATGTCAGTGTGAAATTTAGTATATTTATAATTTTGACAAATGATTTATTATGAAGTCTTTCATTAATTAAAATAGTGCCAATTGAAATTAGAATACTGGATTTTTCTGGGGAAAAAGACATAATTTCGTCAGCTAGGTTTTGCTTCTAATGAAGAAATAACTATGTAAATAATTTCTATTAATATTTTAAAATAGCCTTTATATTCTTATTTTTGTAACTGCAAAGGAATCATACTTCATACTTAATCTCTATTAAGTCTTTAGCTCATGCTAGGTGCACAGTAAGCTATTAACTAGAGATTTTAGGCAGCATAATTAGAATAATAATTTGTATCTAGAAGGGGAGGGAAAAACACTCTTCTTATCAATCATCAAGGAAATTTAAATATTTTTTTAACCTGAATCAAGACAGTTGGGGAATTTAAAACTGATTGTAGGACTTTAGTGAAAATAAAGATTTTTTTAAAGATTTTTGAAAATTCTCTCTTCCATAAAAGCAAAGAGAAAATTGGCAAAAACTTGTTAAAATCAAAACTTCCAGAACTCTAAAAACTAACAAAAGGCTTGCAGCAACATGAAGTGCATTCCCCGCCCGCCCCACCCCACCCCAGGAAAAGTGGCAGAATCTCAGTAAGAACAGAAAGCTTTGCGATGTTTTAATTTATCATAGTTCCACTTTCTAGCATCCAGCTCTGTGGTAGCCTTGAAAACTGACAGTCTGCATCAGAGTGAAAACTGGCAGCCTGGCTGCAACTGGAAATAGAAAGGGTTTGGAGCTTCTTCAAAGACCTTTGCCAGAGCATTGCCATTACTTGTCCTGTTGATGGTTTACTTAAGACCTCACTTGCAAGGCTGTCTTTATTTGACCTCAGTCAGAGCTACCAGTGCAAAAAGCCTCTTCTCTGAGGGTGTTTGTCAAAAACAATAACAGGCAATTGCTTAACTTCATGTCTGACTGAAGCCATGAATGACTGTTGAGGCAAACAGTAGACAAACCATGAAGCTAAAAGGAAAAATCAGGTAAACAAAAATTCAGTAGGAGTTTTGGGAAAGCCCTAAGATATTTCTGGGATTTTAAAACACTACAGGCACGCATGTGACTGTAAGCATACTCAGAAAAAAAGTGAAAAGTCCTTAAGCTCTTACTTCTCATTGATTTTGTGACTCTGTGCCAACAGAAAATGAAGACTAAGAAGGAGTGATCAACTATCTGACTAAGTATTGAAAAATGTTATGAGAGCCTAGTGAGAATTAGAGCCATAAAGAAGGTGCCACCTGAGGAGAGCTTTAACCTGCCTTTAGCCAAACCTAGCAGGAAGCCAGCTGGTAAGGGGACCTAGGATTGATGCAAAATCTAAGAAAAGAGAACCCAGAGAGGTAGGTCTAGCTCTTGCCTTGAGAGTAGTTGTCTATCAAGAGAAAATAGTGGCAAAACTTCTATTGGAAGACTGTCAGGGCCCAGGGAAAAATAATAAACATTTCCAGAGAAATAAAATGATCAGTGGTTTCCAGGGACTCGAGGGTATGAGGGGAGAGGTATGATTGGTTACCAATAGACATAACGAACTTTTGCCATAAGGAAAATATTTCTTATCTGGATGTGGTATTAGTTAAACAGGTGTATATTCAAACTAATTCAAGTCTACACTTAAAACAGATATATTTTCGTGTATATAAACATAACTCAATAAGTTAGACTTAAGAAACAAATGCTTCCTGAATCATAAGACAAAGATAAACAGCCCAAATAAAAATAGGCAAAGAAAATTTAAAGGCAATTTACAGAAGAAAGAACTTTTGTGACCCTTCCTCGCCCACCAGAAATAAGAAGGTGCTCAAACTCTGGAAAATTTAGTAAACTATAAATTTATGTAACACCAAGATAAATTTATACAACACCAATAAAATACAAATTTATACAACACCAATAATTTATACAACACTATCCTCCTGCAGAGATATAAAATGTTTCTACAGTGTACATCTAGAAATGAAATTACTGGGCCATATGGAATGGACTTGTGTAACTTTCAAGACCTTCTTATACTGTTTTCTAAAGTTGTTGTTCCAGATTACATTCTTACCCTGAGGTCTCCATTTTCTCACATTTTGCACAACAAGTGTTTAAAATTTTTGCCAATAGAAAAAATCTGTTTTATTATTTATTATTTTATTTTTTAGAATGTTTTTCTAAATCTATTTTTTTCTATTGGCAAAAATGTTTTCCTCCTAAGGCACCATTATAAACATGCAGTCAAATAGCATGCAAGGCTACTAAGTTTCTTCCTTGCCTTTTGAAGGAATTGCAATCTTCCACCTCTTGTGAAGCCACAGGGACACAGGGATAGTGTGGAGAATGCTTCTGTGGGCATCTGATACTCTGTCCTATGACTCAATCCCAGATCCTAGTATAAATTTAAATAGGCACAACTACACTCCTGTTGACTCTCATAAAAGGGGCTCTATAGTGAATTATGCAATGATTTCCAACCTGCAGAAAAAGCTTTATAAAATAAATTATTATGGAAGTATCAAGTTGTTATAGTTTGATCTGCGATTGTTTTAATGCTCTAAGGAACTGAATGCTCTACAGATATTGATGCTGAAATTAGGATTGTGAATGAGTTTCGAGTCTTGTGTGTCTGTCATTAGCCAATTAACAGAAACTCCTTCGTATGTGCCTAAGCATACTGGATCATAGTTAAAGGACAATGAGTCTAGTAAAAAGATTAGCTGTTCCAAAATAAGTTTTTCAAGAGGCTTTTGAGCCAAACTAGAAAGACAGGACAATCTCACTTTATTGTGAAATAATATTCCATTAACAAAGGACTGAAGCAAAAATCCAACCATTTCCAAGCTAAACATATTGAATGAATCAGTAGCCTAGATTATCCAAAATGCAACAATTATTTTTAAAAGATGTTACTTTTAAAACTTGTCAGGAAGTCAAGGCATGAACTCTGAGCAGAATGCAGTGGGCAAACGTCAGAAGGTTGGATTCTCAGTCCTAAGTCTGACCACAAGCTGACTGACTCTTGCAACCTGTTTATCTCTAATAAGCTCCAGCTTCCAATAGGAGTTTGATTGCACCATATGTCTTTGAAGACCTCATCAAGCTCTCAAATTCTATTAAGGTGTACCATATAAATTTGCAATATTTGATCAATTTTGTCTTCAGAAATGGTTAGGTCTGTGGTTAAACCTAAAAAATTCTAATCCGAGAGACTTTACGGATGCTTACAAAAACCTATGAGATTTTTTTGACAAAGAATATTGAATATCCTGATTTCTGACTGCAAGTAACTTCAAAATATCTGATTGGAATTTTGGCATATTCAGTCCAATAACGTTATTTTTATTGGAGAGAAAAGCAATCAATTAAGCATATTATTTAATTGATTCAATTGAGCAATTGAATCAAAAGCCACTCTCTACTGCATAGATTATGCAATTCAAACTATGTGGTCCCTCCCTCATTAGGTGCTAAAATACACATATCATATTAAATATATTATTTATCCACATATTAAATCTCATTGGGAGTTTTATGTTTTACTGCTATACCTAACAAAAGCAAAGAACCATTTTAAAGTGAATATAGACTGAAATAGACTGAAATATCAATGTGTATTAATGGAATTCTTATCAATCTCTTGTAAGTATAGCTATCCTCAGAGGTGCCTCATGAGCAGCAACGTGATTTGAATGGAGTTCATATTTTTTTCCATTTAAAATTGTCCTACTTCATCAGATTAAATATGTAGCTTTTTTTCCTAGAAACTTGTTTGTAAAATGTACATTTTGAAGGAGTGGGGAAGATAATCCACTTAGTTCTAAACTCTTGGTTTGGTTTAGTTGAGAGAGCATGGAATTGGGAAGGTGTTACTGTGATCCAGCCTTCACCCTGAAACCAAAATCATCTGCCCTACATTGCTTGGACACTGAGAACCAAAACTACCTAAGTCCTCATCCCCCTCTGAAACAAAACAAAACAAAACAAAATAAAGCAAAACAACTAAACCTTACTGTCTATATTACTGGAAAGATCTTTGAATCTTTTGTGCCAACATCTTTACCTTGCTATTTCCAGCAGGCCAGAAAAATTGGTTAATTCTTATGCAATCCTAATCAAGTCCTCCATTTCACTTTTCCTCCATCTTACACAAAATTTCCAATTCTTAATAAATTCTGCTCTTGCCCTATTCCCTTCATGACACTGCTGAAACTTTGTGGAGATACACGGTGTTATATATTATATTAAGCAATAAACTAAATGTCTTAACAGGTGGTGTTAGTGATATTTGAAAGCTGGCACTCAACAGCCTACTTTACAAATTCGCCAGCATGGTTAGGATTACATGCTGAACATTCCTGGCCTCAATTTGAAAAGCCATAAAATTCAACCAGAGGACTGTAATCTTGCAATGCAATTATAAGTTATAATTTCACTAATTTGTCTTTATTTTGTAGGATTATTAAGTCTACTTAAGAACTTAGGTAGACTTTATGTTTATCCATTAAACATATAGTGTGTAACTAATTTGAGGCGAGCATTTTTCCAGGCTTTGGGGATTTAGTGGTAAACAAGGTGGTATGTTCTTAGTGTTCATGGTGTTTGGGGGAAGGAGATAGATAATGATCATGTGAACAAGCAAATAAGCAAGATCACTACACGCTGTACTACTATAGGAAGGAAATAAACAGTTGAGGACCTAGCAAGGACACCTAGGATCAGACAGACTGAACAAGAAAGACTTTGTTGAGTAGGAGACATTTAAGCTGAGATCTGAGGGAGGGAGATCAGCCATCCATTGAAGGGCTAGAGGAAAATCTTTTCAAGTAGGGAGAATAATGGGAAAAAGGGGGCTTAGATTATTCAAGAATAAAGAATGGTCTCTTGGTTGAAGTGCCAAGAGAAAGGAGTAGAGAAAGATGTGCATTTATTGAGATATATTTTCAAGTCAACACTAGTAGGGTTAGGTGAGAAGAATGACGAAGTAATTGGGATTCACTCCTGGTGGTCCCTGCCTGTCACCAAGTAGAACTCTGGAGGAAATGGGAACTCATCATTACCTGAATCCGGCACCTTTCCACCTGATTCTCTGCTCATTCATACTCAAACTCAGCCTCACTTCCTCCAGGTTAGTTGCAATATTTTCTGCCTTGGGTCAGGTAAGATAGGAGTTATTTTATTTTTATTTATGGGCCTTCATTAAGAAGTAATTTTGGTAGCAAAAAGTACAAAGCCAGAAGCATCACAGCACCCAACTTTAAACTGTACTACAAGGCAACAGTAAACAAAAAAAGCATGTTACTGGTACAAAAGCAGACACATAGACCAATGAAACAGGTTAAAGAACCCAGAAATAAAGCCACACACCCACAACCATCTGATCTTCGACAAGCTCGACAAAAACAAGCAATGGGGGAAAGGATTTCCTATTCAATAAGTGGTGCTGGGATTACTAGCTAGCCATACACAAAAGATGAAAACTGAACCCCTTCCTTTCACCGTATGCAAAAATCAACTCAGGATGAACCAAAGACTTAAATGTAAAACCTAAAACTATAAAAACCCCTAGAAGGAAACATAGGAAATGCCATTCTTGACACAGGTCCTGGCAAAGATTTCATGATGAAGACACCAAAAGCAATTGCAACAAAAACAAAAATTGACAAGTGGTACCTAATTAAACTAAAGAGCTTCTGCACAGCAAAAGAAACTATCAGCAGAGTCAACAGACAATCTACAGAATAGGAGAAAATATTTGCAAACTATGCATCTAACAAAGGTCTAATATCCAGAATCTATAAGAAACTTAAATCAACAAGCAAAAAATAAACAACTCTATTGTCAGGCCTCTGAGCTCAAGCTAAGCCATCATATCCCCTGTGACCTGCACATACACATCCAGATGGCTGGTTCCTGCCTTAACTGATGACATTCCACCACAAAAGAAATGAAAATGGCCTGTTCCTGCCTTAACTGATGACATTATCTTGTGAAATTCCTTCTCCTGGCTCATCCTGGCTCAAAAGCTCCCCTACTGAGCACCTTGTGACCCCCACTCCTTTCTGCCAGAGAACAACCCCCCTTTTTCCTTTACCTACCCAAATCCTGTGAAATGGTCCCATCCCTATCTCCCTTCGCTGACTCTCTTTTCAGACTCAGCCCACCTGCACCCAGGTGAAATAAACAGCCTTGTTGCTCACACAAAGCCTGTTTGGTGGGCTCTTCACACAGACGCACATGAAATCTATTAAATAAATAAGCAAAGGACATGAACAGACACCTCACAAAAGAAGACATACACGTGAGACCAACAAGCATATGAAAAAATGGTCAACATCACTAATCATTAGAGAAATGTAAATCAAAATTATGATAAGATACTATCTCATGCCAGTCAGAATGAATATTATTAAAAAGTCAAAACATAACAGATACTGGTGAGTTTGCAGAGAAGGGGGAATACTTACGCACTGTCGGTGGAAATGTAAATTAGTTCAGCCATTGTGGAAAGCAGATTGAAGATTTCTCAAAAAAACTCAGAACTGCCATTCGACCCAGCAATCCCATTAATGGGTATGTACCCAAATGAATATAAATCGTTCTACCATAAAGACACATGCATGCGTATGTTCATCGCAGCACTATTCACAATAGCTAAGACATGGAATCTACCTAAATGATCACCAGTGGTGTACTGGATGTGAAAGTGTGGTACATATGTACCATGGAATACTATGCAGCCAAAAAAAAATGAAATCATGTCCTTTGTAGTAATGTGGATGGAACTGGGGGCCATTATCATATTAATGCAGGACCAAAAAACCAAATACCATATATTCTCACTTATAAATGGGAGCTGAATACTAAGTACACATGGGAACAAAGAAGGGAACAGTAGACACTGGAGCTTACTTGAGGGTGGAGGGTGGGAGGAGGATGGGGATTGAAAAACTACCTATGGCATTTATGCTCATTACCTGGGTGATGAAATCATCCGTACACCAAAGCCCCATGATACACAATTTACCCATGCAACAAACCTGCACATGTACCCCCGAATCAAAAATAAAAGTTGGAAAGAGGAATCCAAAGAAACAATTTGTCTTTTAAAACTATATATGTGTGTGCCATTTGGAAACAAGCCTACTTTCTCTGAGAAGTTGCCACAAAAATACTTGTCCTCCCTGTACCAGTTGAAAATCCAGGCTGTCATAGCCAAAGGGGTACTTGGCTAACTTTCCCAAAGCATCTTAATTTATATTAATTTATGCATTACTTAATATTCCATTGCACTAAGGACTTGCCTCCTTTGGCTTAATACTATTAAACCATCAAATAATGTAAGTAATGTTTTCCAGTTTCATCTTAACCAAGCCACTTTCAGAGTATTATTTGGTTTCCCATTTAGAATGAATACTGAGTATTTAGAAGACAACCAAATAACCCTTAACATGATCATTTACTATGTGTGAATTTTCCTACTTAGTAATTCTGTAATTTTCATGGAGGATGTATAGGTATATATACATGTTTTAGTTCTGGCTGCTATGACAGTCTTAGACTGGGCAGCTTATAAACAATAGAAATTTATTTCTTACAGTTATGGAGGCTGGAGTCTGAGATCAGGGTCCCAGTGTGGTCTGGGTCTTGTGAGCATTCTCTTACAGGTTGCAGGCTGTGACTTCTCTTTCTTTGTATCCTCACTTGTAGAAAGAGAATGTTAGCTATTTGGCTTTTTCTGTTTTTAATTTATTTTAATTTTTGTGGGTACATAGTAAGTGTACATATTTAGAGTCCATCATTTGCAATACCCTGGATGGAAATGGAGAGTGGACTGTCTCACGAGTTACATGAGATAGTTTGGTACAGGCATGAAATGTGTGGTAATCACACCACGGTGAATGGGGTATCCATCAACTTAAGCATTTATCCTTTGTGTTTCAAACAATCCAATTATACTTTTAGTTATTTTAAAATATACAGTTAAATTATTTCATACTACAGTCACCCTGTTGTGCCAGCACATACTAGGTCTTATTCATTATTTCTGTGTTTTTGTGTCCATTCCACATCCCCACTTCCTCCCTGCCCCCACCCCCCACCACTCTTCCCAGCCTCTGGGAACCATCCTTCTACTCTCTACCTCCATGAGTCCAGTTGTTCTAATTGTTAGCTCCTACAGATAAGTGAGAACATGCAATGTTTGTCTTTCTGCCTGGCTTATTTCACTTAACATAATGACCTGCAGTTCCATCCGGGGTGTTGCAAATGACAGGATCTCATTCTTTTTTATGGCTGAATAGTACTCCATCCTGTATATGTACTGCATCTTCTTTATCCATTCATGTGTTTATAGGCCTCTATGTGGCTTCCAAATCTGGGCTATTGAGAATAGTGTTGCTAAAAATATGGGAGTGCAGCTATCTCTCTGATATACTGATTTTCTTTCTTTTGAGTATATATCGAGAAATGGGATTGCTGGATCATATCATTGCTCTATTTTTAGTTTTTTGAGAAATCTCTAAATTTTTCTCCATAGCGGTGGTAATGATTTACATTCTCACCAACAGTGTATGTTTCCCTTTTCTCCACAGTCTAACCAACATTTGTTATTGCCTGTCTTTTTGATAAAAGCCATTTTAACTGGGGTGAAATGATCTCTGGTAGTTTTGATTTGCATTTCTCTGATGAGCAATAAAATGTTGAGCACCTTTTCATGTACCTGTTTGCCATTTTTATGTCTTCTTTTGATAAATTTCTATTCAAATATTTTGCCCATTTTTGAATTGGATTACTGTATTTTTTTCTACAGAGTTGTTTGAGCTCCCTATATATTCTGGTTATTAATACCTTGTCAGATGGATCATTTGAAAATATTTTACCCCATTCTGTGGGTTGTCTCTTCACTTTGTTGATTGTTTCCTTTGCTGTGCAGAAGATTTTTAACTTGATGTAATCCCATCTGTCCATTTTTGCTTTGGTTGCCTGTGCCTGTGGGGTGTTACTCAAGAAGTCTTTGCCCACTCCAATGTCTTGAAGAGCTTCCCTGAAGTTTTCTTTTAGTAGTTTCATTGTTTTAGGTCTTAGATTTAAGTCTTTAATCCATTTTTTATTTGATTTTCTACATGATGAGAGATAGGGGGCTAGTTTCATTCTTCTACATAATGGATATCCAGTTTTCCCAGCACCATTTATCAAAGAGACTCTCCTTTCTCCAATGTATGTTCTTGGAACCTTTGTCAAAAATGAGTTCACTGTGGATGTATGAATATAACTCTGGGTTCTCTATTCTGTTCTATTGGTCTATGTGTCTGTTTTTATGCCAGAACCATGCTGTTTTGGTTACTATAGCTTTTTAGTATAATTTGAAGTCAGATAATGTGAGTCCTTCAGTTTTGTTCTTTTTGCTTAGGATACCTTTGGCTATTCTGGGTCTGTTATGGTTCCATAGAAATTTTAGAATTTTTTTTTTCTATTTCTGTGAAGAATGTCATTGTCATTTTGATAGGAATCGCATTGAATCTGTGTATTGTTTTGGCTAGTATGAACATTTTAACAGCATTTTTTCTGCCAATCCAGAAACATGGAATATTTTTTCCTTTTGTTTTGAATCCACTTCCATTTCTTTCATCAGTGTTTTATAGTTTTAATTGTAAAAATCTTTTACTTCTTTAATTTAGTTCCCAAGTATTTAATTTTATTTGTAGCTACTGTAAATGGGATTACTTTCTTGATTTCTTTTTCAGATTGTTTGCTGTTGACATATAAAAATGCAACTGATTTTTGTATGTTGATTTTGTATCTTGTGACTTTACTGAATTTGTTTATCAGTTCTAATAGTTTTTTTTGGTGGAGTCTTTAGGTTTTGCCAAACATAAGATTATATAATCTGCAGACAAGGATAATTTGACTTCTTCCTTTTTTCTTTGTCTCGTCTGATTGCTCTAGCTATGACTTCTAGTACTTTGTTGAATAACAGTGGTGAAAGTAGGCATCCTTGTCTTATTCCAGATCTTAGAGGAAAGACTTTCAGTTTTTCCCCATTCAGTATGATACTAGCTGTGGATCTCTTGTACATGGCTTATATTGTGTTGAGGTATGTTCCTTCTATACCCAGGTTTTTGAGGGGTTTTATTATGAAAGGATGTTGAATTTTATCAAATGCTTTTTCAACATCAGTGAAAATGGTCATATGGTTTTTGTCCTTTATTCTATTGATGTGATGTATTACACTGATTGATTTATGCGTGTTGAATTATTCTTGCATCCCAGGAATAAATCCCACCTGGTCATGAAGGATGATCTTTCTAATGTATTGTTGAATTCATTTTGCTAGTATCTTGTTCAGTATTTTTGCATCAATATTCATCAGAGATATTGGCCTATAGTTTTCTTCTTTAATGTGTCTTTGTCTGGTTTTGTTATCAGGGTAATACTGGCCTCATAGAATGAGTTTGGAAGTATTCCCTTCTCATCTATTTTTAGAGTAGTTTGGGTACGATTGTTATTAGTTCTTCTTTAAATGTTTGATAGGTAGAATTTATCAGTGAAGGCTGGGTCCCAGGCTTCTATTTGCTGGAATACTTTTTATTACAACTTGAATCGCATTGTTTGTTATTGGTCCGTTCAGGTTTTGAATTTCTTCATGGTTCAATCTCAGTAAATTGCAAGTGTCTAGAAATTTATCCATATCTTCTAAATTTTCCTATTTATTGGCATATAGTTGCTCATAGTAGCCACTAATGATCCTTTAAATTTCTGTAGTATCAGTTGTAATATCTCCTTTTTCATCTCTGATTTTATTTATTTGAGTCTTCTCTTTTTTTTTCTTAGTCTGGCTAAAGGTTTGACAATTTTGCTAAACTTTTCAAGAAACCAACTTTTTGTTTCATTAATTCTTTTGTATTGTTTTCTTCAGTTCAAATTCATTTATTTCTGCTCTGATTTTTATAATTTTTTCTTCTACTAATTTTGGGTTAGGTTTGGTCTTGCTTTTCTAGTTTTTAAAGATGCATTGCTAGGTTGTTTATTTGAAGCTTTTCTTCTGTTTTGATGTAGGTATTTATAGCTATGTAACATTCCTCTTTGTACTGCTTTTGCTGTATCCCACAGGTTTTGGTATGTTGTGTTTCCATTATCATTTGTTTCAATAATTTTTTTTATTTTTTTCTAAATTTCTTCATTGACCCACTGGTTATTCCGGAGCACACTGTTTAATTTTCATCTATTTGTGTAGTTTGCAAAAATCCTCTTGTCATTTTTGTTTTTTTATTCTATTGTGGTCGGAGAAGACACTTGACATTATTTTAAATTTTGAATGTTTTCAGGCTTGTTTTGTGACCTAACATATGGTCTATCCTTGAGAATGATCCATGCACTGAGAAAAAGAACATGGATTGTTCAGCCATTGGATTAAACATTAGGTAAATATCTATTAGGTTCATGTAGTCTATAGTGCAGACTAAGTCTGATGTTTCCTTGTTGATTTTCTGTCTGGAAAATCTGTCCAGTGATGAAAGTGGGTAGTTAAATTGTGCAGCTATTATTGTATTGGGTTCTATCTCACTCTTTCACTCTAACAATATTTGCTTTTTGTAACTGGTTGCTCCAGTGTTGTGTGTACATACATTTATAATTGTTATGTCCTCTTGCTGAATTGACTGCTTGATTATTATACAGTGACTTTCTTTGTCTCTTCTGATAGTTTTTGTCCTGGAATCTGTTTTGTCTGATATAAGTATAGCTACTCCTGCTTTATTTTTTTTTTTTATTTGTTTGTTTCCATTGGCATGGAATATCTTTTTTCATCACTTTATTTTTAGTGTATGTGTGTCTTTACAGATGAAGTGTGTTTCTTGTAGCAACAGATCATTGTGTCTTGTTTTTCTTCCATTCAGCAATTCTATGTCTCTTGATAGGAGAGTTTAGTCCATTTACATTCAATGTTATAATTGATAAGTAAGGACTTATTCCTGGCATTTTGCTATTTGTTTTCTGGTTTGTTGTGGTCTTCTCTTCCTTCTTTCCTTCCTTCCTGTATTCCTTTTAGTGGAGATAATTTTCTCTGGGGGTATGATTTAATTTCTTGATTTTTATTTTTGGTGTATTTGTTGTATTTTTTTTTTATTTCAGGTTACCATGAGGCTTTCAAATACTATCTTATAAACCATTATTTTAAGCTGATAACAGTTTAACAGTCTTTGCATAAAAAACAAATAAGCAAAAAGAAAACTAATACAAACTCTACACCTTAACTTTATTTTCCTGCTTTTTAACTTTTTGCTGTTTCTATCAATATTTTATTGTACTATTTCTTGAAAAGTTGTTGTAGTTATTATTTTTGATTGGTTCATCTTTTAGCCTTTCTTCTTAAGATAAAAGTAGTTTATACACTACAGTTACAGTGTTATAACATTCTGTATTTTTTCTGTGTACTTATTATTACCAGTGAGTTTTTTTTTTACCTTCACATGATTGCTTATTACTTGTTAAAGTCCTTTCTTTCTGATTGAAGTACTCTTTTTAGCATTTCTTGTAGGAAAGGTCTGGAATGGATGAAATCTCTTAGTTTTAATTTGTCTTGGAAAGTCTTTATTTCTCATTCATGTTTGATAGATATTTTCACCAGATATACTATTCTAGGGTAAACGTTTTTTCAGCACTTTAAATATGTTATGCTGCTCTCTCCTGGCCTGTGAGGCACCAAGTTGTCTTCTGGACCAGGGTGTGTCTAGATATGTTGTCTGGGAATTAGAGCCTGGAATGGGGGCCTCAAAACTCTGCCTGGTACCCTATCCTACTCTGGCTGAACTGGTATCCAAGATGTAAGAGAAAGTCCCTTTTCTCTTTCCTCTCCTCTCCTCAAGCAGAAGGAAGGAGTCTTTTTTGGAGCCATGAGCTATGTAGACTAGGATTAGGGCAGGGGAGGCACAAGCACTCCCTTAGCCACCCTTTCTGGTATCTCAGTAGGTTGTGTACCCCCTCAGTCCACTGGCTTTGAGTCTAGCTCAGCAATAGAATTCTCCTAGGATTTGCGGTCCTTGTGGCCTAGACTGCCTTTCAAATGTATTCAGAGCCCCATAGCACTTTAGCCTGTGGTGGCATGGCTTGCCAGAGCTCAAAGTTCAGCCACTGGGATGGGTAATTTCCTTCTGGCTAGGCCCAGTCCAAATGCTCCTTCGTGGATGGGCATCAGCTAACTACAGCTCAGTTCTGTTTTCTGCTGTGATGGCAGAACCAAGTTCAATGCAAAGTCTCACAGTCATTGTGTTCTTCTTCCACAAGTGCACAGGTTCTCCATATCACACAGCCACAGGGGTTAGGGGGAGGGGTGGCTTTAGTAAATCAAGACTGCTTTTTCTCCTCTTCTCAGTGCCTCTTTCAGTAACATGAAGTTAAAACCAGGTACTGTAAGTGTTCACCTGATTTTTGGTTCTTATGAAGGTGCTTTTCTTGTGCAGATAGTCGTTAAATTTGGTGTTCCTGCATGGTGGGGACAATCAGTGCAGTCTCCTATTCTGCCATCTTGCTCCACTCCTGGCCTCTTCTTTTAAGAGTACTAATCCCATTCACAAACACTCCAATGTCATGACGCAGTTACTTCCCAAAGGCCTTCCTTCTAAATACCACCATGTCACAGGTTAGAATTTTAAAATAAGAATTTTGGGGACACACACACATATATATACATATAGATGTACATTTATAGTCAAAATTCATTATTCACAGTTTCTATATTTACAAATTCACCTACTTGCTGAAATTTATTTATTTGTAACCCAAAATAAATGCTTGGGGCATTTTTTTTTTTTTTTTTTTTTTTTGAGACGGAGTCTCGCTCTTTTGCCCAGGCTGGAGTGCAGTGGCGCGATCTCGGCTCACTGCAAGCTCCGCCTCCCAGGTTCACCCCATTCTCCTGCCTCAGCCTCCGGAGTAGCTGGGACTACAGGCGCCCGCCACCGCGCCCGGCTAATTTTTTGTATTTTTAGTAGAGACGGGGTTTCACCGTGTTAACCAGGATGGTCTTGATCTCCTGACCTCGTGATCCACCCGCCTCGGCCTCCCAAAGTGCTGGGATTACAGGCGTGAGCCACCACGCCCGGCCTGCTTGGGGCACTTTTGAGGTTATTCACATACACGAGCAGAGTGAAAAAAAATTTGACTTGTTCAATGCACATATGCCCAGCTGAGGTTAAACAAGGCAGCACTCTGCCTTTTTGTTTCATGTATAATAGCGTAAATAAGGGTTCTTCCATAATCTATTTATTGCCATGGTTTTTACTCTTGTGTGCTTCTTGTTAGTGTTTTCACCATTTAAAATGGCCCCCAAGTGTAGTCCCAAAGTGCTGACTAGTGTTCCTAAGCACAGGAAGGCTGCGATGAACCTCATGGAGAATATATCTGTGCTTGATATGCTTAACTCACATATGGCCTATAGTGCTGTAGGTCATAAGTTTGATGTTCATGAACCAACATTTATTTACTCAGCAGTTCTTGAGTGAACCTTTAAGAAAAGTTGTCTTTAAACAGAAACATTCATAAAACAAAGTTATATATTGATCTGTTGATAAAAATGTGACCAGAGGCTTATAGGAACCTCTTCTTGCCTTTTCTCTAGGAAGAATGTTTCAGTATTTGCTAATTCAGTGCTCACAGCATTTTTGTAAACATAATTCCATGAATATTGAGAATTAACAGCATATATTACATCCATAGATGTGTAGTAATTCTGTAAGTTGAAAGGAAGTTTCTATCTATCTATCTATCTATCTATCTATCTATCTATCCATCTATCTATTCATCCGTCTATCTGACATCAGGTGTGGGATATTTCGTATTAATAGAAGCCAAGCACATATTTCCACAAAATTAAAAACCACTGAGATCTAAGCACTAGCATAGATTTAGCATAAGTCTTAGCCAGTTTTGTGTTTCCATGTGTGTGCTATTTTTATTTTTAAAATACATTACTTGGCTGTATGCTTTACTGCTCTCCTTCTTTTCTCCCCATCTCTGGTATCTTAGCCAAATGTGTCCGACTGCATATCGTTGCCTCACACCCATAGGGTATTTTGTTTTGTTTTGTTTTGAGACAGTCTCACTCTGTCACCCAGCCTGGAGTGTAGTGGCATGATCTCAGCTCACTGCAACCTCTGCCTCGTGAGTTCAAGTGATACTCATGCCTCAGCCTCCCAAGTAGCTGGGATTACAGGCTGTGCCACCATGCCCAGCTAATTTTTGCATTTTAAATAAATACAAGGTATCACCATGTTGGCCAGGCTGGTCTCGAACTCCTGAACTCAAGTGATCCTCCCACCTCAGCCTCCCAAATTGCTGGGATTACAGGCGTGAGCCACTGCAACCACCACCCATAGGGTTTTTCGCATTTATGCTTAGCTCCTATTATTCTTTTTACATCAACTACTTTGCTCTCTTTACATGCACAGACCTGAACTATTTTCCTTGAAGAATTCCCCCATTCTCACTTCTCTACCTCTAGACAGCTATAATCTCTCACTTCTATAAATACTATGGTCTTTTCATCTCTGTGGCAGTAGCATATTGTACATCTGATTTTGATGATTTGGGTACTTGTCTCACTCATTTTGTGTTTCCCACTTTGCCTAACCCAAGGCCTTGTTCAATATATGTTTACAGAATAAAAATATTTAGTCCTCAACAATTTTAGGTCACAGACCTCTTTAAAAATGACTAAAGCTTATTCTCAGAAAAAAAATGTAGTACAACTTAAAAGTTGTACTACATTTCTGAGTATTTGAAGCTCTTTTCTCCATCACCACCACCTCTCCAAGTCCACGAAGTCTTTGTTAAAAACTTCTTATTTACTTCAGTCTCCTCAGAATGACAATGGAAAGTTGATGTCCACAGAAGTCAAGTAACTTGTCTCAGGCTAGTGGGAAAGCTAAGACTGGTGCTGGCATTTTACAATTTTCAGGATAGAGGTTTTTCTATGTGGGTGATTTAATCTTGACCATAATAATGTTCTCCTGTTTGCTCCAAATGAGGAGACAGACAGCTAAAGGAAATTTCGTTCACTCTTAACCACAGACTACTGTGCTGGTGGATGTTATTGAAGTCAAAAAGGAAGTAAGTATTATGTAGAGTCAACAGAAAGCGGTGGACAGAGAAGCAGAAAATTAATTGCAACCCCTCAAACCTGCCATTTACCATTTCTGGGTCTCTACCTCAGCCAAAAAGTTTTGGGGGAATAAAGAGTCTAATGACCCCAGGGAATCGACATGTGTTCTTCAGAGGAGGTCAATAGTCAAACACTAGTCTAGTTGGTTTCATCCTACAGCAGAAAGTCAGGTAAAGTAATTAGTCTCAACATCTCGGGGGTGCTGACTCATTTCCACTTCCTTTAGAGTAGCCACTCAAACTCTGTCCACCGTTTTTCTCCGTAGAAATATGATAAAGATCATTTCTCTGGAAGCATTCATATTTCAAGAAGCTCTGTATGATATACAGTAAGGTAAATATTCCTAATCCTTGTCTCTAGGGTTAGAGAAGGTTGGGCTGTACTTTGCTGTTTTTAAGCCAGTAGCCAGACTGAATTCACTGTTTTTCCTTAACTCAGCATACCAGATGACCCTTGGTTGCAGCCGTAACCAATCCTTTCTCAAGGACAAAATCACACCTGCCTCTCTTGTCCTTTCCAGGCTCTGAGCTAAAGTCTTGGCATCTTTCTTGTATGCCCTCCAAGTAGTAGTCCAAAAAGATACCAAAACTCAGATTTTATGGAAAAAGATGTTTCCTGTAATATCTTTTATCTTGGCTTTAACAGTGTGCATTTTAATAAAAATATTGACTTAAATATTGACTTAAATTTATGTGTTTGTTTATGTTGCTACTCACTGAGGACTTGCTTGATTGGATTAGGCAAGTTTTTTTTCCAGTTGGTTTGAGGTACTAGAATTTCAGGAAGTCTCAGTTTCTTTTTTTTTTTTTCCAGCAGCAGAAATTTTGGGTCAAAATGTCTAGGCTCTCTAGTGCTCAGTGCTGTAGAAATTAAAACATTTAGATGTTCTGGATGACCCAACTTTAATTGTGATAAAATATATGTTGGATATATTTTATTGACATTTTTTCTTATCTACTGACTTTTATTTTAACTTTTTAATACAAAATCTCCCCTATTGATTGAGAATATACAAAATTATAGTTTTTATTGGATTGAGTTTGAAATATATTCTGATAAAAAGCAGAATTTAAACGTTATAAGTTGCCAAAAAGGGTAGAATCACTACTTGATAATGAACCTAAATATAAATTTAGAAATTAAAACATTAAAAAGTTAAGAAAAAATAGAAGATTTTTTGGTCTTTTGTTTTCTTCCTTTCAAGTATAAAACACTTCACAAATGCATTGCTATATAAATATTTAAACCTTATAAAAGTACATAGATAAAAATAGCAACATTTTCTTTTTCCTTCAACTATCACTCAGCTCTCTAATTTTAACCAGTGGGTGATATTAACATTTTTAAAGGCTAAAAATAAATAATACTTAGAGTAAAGGGGAGAATAAATTTTCTAATAGGAAAAAAAGTGATTTTAAATAAAAAATGATGTTGAAATCAATAAAAAAATATTGAGAACATGAAGATAAGGGATAAACATTAAAAAGTAACTAATGGCGGGCACCTGTAGTCCCAGCTACTAGGGAGGCTGAGGCAGGAGAATGGCGTGAACCCAGGAGGCGGAGCTTGCAGTGAGCCGAGATCGCACCACTGCACTCCATCCTGGGCAACAGAGCCAGACTCCATCTAAAAAGAAAAGAAAATACTAAAACTTAGAAGTCATTAGAATTTATACAAAAACAATAATATACACTAAAAGATATATAAATTGATAGATAATATTCTGATTATATATTTTTGTGAAATACATAATTATACATAATAATAATACATATATCTGTATACTATAAAACCTGGTGACTTAAGCAAAACCCACATATTACATCTCGCAAATTCTAGGTTATGAATTTGGGAAGTGTTTAGTTGGCAATTCCTTTGTTCCACATGGCATTAATGGGAGTTACTTGGTATTCATCTAAGGCCAAGCTGGTCAGGAAGGTCAATGTCAGACTCAATGATACCCAATATTTTGGTGGGGATTACTGGAAGTCTGGGTTCAACTGGATCTCCCCTTTTCCATATAGTTTCAACGCCTCTCTATATAGTCTCTCTGGAAGAGTAATTGGACCTCTTGTGTGACTGCTTAGGGCTCAAGAGAATATGTGGGCCTGCCCAGAACTGGCATAGTGTCAGTTCCACATTCTGTTGATCAAAGCAGTCATAATCAGACCCAGATTCAAGACGAGGGTGAATAGATATCACGTCTAGATGGGAAAAGTTTCAAAGAATTTGTGGCCATCTATAATCTGCCACAGATGGTAAAGTAAATGTGTAAAGTATGGCAATAATTTAGAAAAAAAATAAAAGGAGATGAGCAAATGGAATCAAAATCTTCCATCAAAGCAGAACCAAGAGCAGTTTAAAAAATAGAATATCCATATTTTCAATAAAAATAAGGAGCTCAAATTCATCAAACAAACAAAACTATAACTTAAACTAGCCAAGTGGCATGGATCCTTGGTAGAACTAACTGAGGAGAAACAACATGGCAAGGCCAACAACCCAGGACATTTTGTTTGTTTTTTATATGAGGGTATACTATTGTATTAGTTATCTATTGTTACCTTATAAACTAACAGCCCCCTGCCCCACCATAAAAAAAAAAATAAAACTTACCACGTTGCAGTTTTTGTGAGTCAAGAATCTGGCAGCAGTTTAGCTATGTGGTACTGGCTCAAGATTTCTCAAGAAGTTTCAGTAAAGACTGCCAGTAGGGTTGCAGTGTCGTCTGAAGGCATGACTGGGGAGGGTCACTTCCAAGATGACTCATGCAGTTCTTGGCAGGAGTTTCTGTTTCTGGCTACATGGGCCTGATCATAGAACTACTCATGACACAGCTTCCCCCAGAGTGGGTGATCCAACGGCAAGAAGGTGCTCGTCTAAATAGGAAGATGCAATATTTCTATAATCTGATTTTGGAAATGACATATCATCACTTCTCCTGAATGCTATTGGTTACAGAGACTGACCCTCGTACAGAATAAGAAAGGGGTAAACCAGGGTGCAAATACCAGGAGGCATGAATTATTGGGGCCTCTTGAAGGTAGGTAGAGGAGTATCCAAAGAGTAAGGGAAACCTTTGCCTTCACTCTCATGTCACATCTGAAAGCTCACATCTTTTGCAAGAAATAGTTGTTTTCTACAGTTTTATCTTAAATTAAAAGATGGAATCCCTCTTGGAAAGGAAAGACACAGGGGCTCTTAAGACAGACTGTGCATATACAAATTTTTATTCTATGCCAGCTTCATGGTTATGGTTAACTGAAATCTACGAGTGCCCACTACAAATACTATCCTAAGAGAACAATGGACTGGTAAATATCCAATGGCTTGCTCTTTATGAAGATAAAAGTATAATAAAACGTGCAGTGCATTGCAAATGTGTTTTGGAAGACATTTCATTATGGCCATAAAAAGTATACAAAACAGATTTAGATAATGCTTTTCACTCATAGCAAAAGTACCAGCTTACAAAAGATATAAAAGGAAATGGGGTATGTATCACATCAATATTTAGGTCTGGAAGTAAGATTTAAAGGTCAGCTAGCCTAATACTTTTCAATTTGTTGACTTTGCTGAGTTATTTTTAATTGCTAATTTGTATACTATGAAATTTTCTTTGTGGAATACAGTTCTATGGCTTTTGAGAAATGCATAGAGCCATGTATCTACCACCATACTTGTGATATGGAACAGTTCCATCACTCCCAAATTTTTTTTGTGTGTGGTCTCTTTTTTGTTAGCCTTTTCCATCCCCCGAACCCTAGCAACCATTAATCTTCTATCTGTCCCTGGAGTTTTGCCTTTTCCAGAATATTCTGTAAATGAAATAATAGAATATGTAGTGTATTGTGGCTGGCTTCTTCTACTTTACAAAAAAATTGAGATTCTTCCATTTGTTGAATAGATCAATAGTTAGTATCTGTTTGTTTTTATTTTATGTCAAATAAAATCAGTCCTAGCCTTCTGATCCCTTTTGTACTTCATTGTCACTAAAGTAGTTTTCGATTTGGCTTTTTTCCCCAATTTTGGTCTTGGTCTGTTTCTGGGTTAAAACACCTTGGTTCTGTTCAGGACTTTGGGAAACCTATGTTCTTAACAGCTGTACTAAAGGGAGAGATGGATAATTATTGTCCTGTAAATGATCCAATATATATTTTTGTGTCAGATCCACATTTTCTTGATCAGGTATTGCCACAATAATGCTACATAAAAAACCACTCTAAAAACAAGTGGCTTACAGAAACTGTGTTCTTTCTTATGCCCCAGGATCTGTGGATCAACTGGGGTTTGGCTGATATAAAGTCAATTCAGCTAGGTGGCCCTGCTTCAGGCTGAAGATTGGATGTTTTTTTCTAGGCTGTGGGTTGGATATAGTTCTGTCCCCTTTTGTTTTCTTCTGTTTTCCTTTCTAGTCTGAAATAAGTTGCTGTCTGGGACATGTTCTACTCATGTCGGATCACTAGAGTCTAAAAGTCAAGTCAAGTCACACAAGCATGTGAGGCCTGTGCTTACGTTGTGTCTCCTAACATTCTGCTGGCTAATGCAGGTCTCGTGGCCAAGTCTAATATCGGTGGTGCAGGCAGATATGCTCTAAGCAGAGTGGGAAGGAGAGGTAGAATGAACTTTTATTGAACAATAATCCTAACTACTATATGTGCTCAGCAGTGTACCTAATTGAATTGACACAAGATAAATCAGAATTCTGTATTTTTCCAGACCTAATATTTATCTGATACAAGATCACAAGGCAAGTTCCTGACTCAAGACTAAAACATTACACAATTATTCCAAGTTTTTGTTTGACTCATTGGCTACCTCACTTCAACACATTGACTCTAAGCAGACACAACGGGGCAGTGAAACTAAGAGTTCAATCCTGAAACCACTGTCTTTGAGAACCATCATTACATATGCACTGGACGTTCATAGGCTGCCTGATGGCAGTTTAGGTGCTGTGATGTTATATAATTTAGATTGGGAATTATTACTTCTTTTGGGAATTTTACACTCAGAACAGACTAAGATGTCTGTTCTAAGATGGTATTTAGTCACACAAATCAAATGCAAGTAGAGAATAATAGAATGTACAGCTGGAAGGAATTTAAACCACTACTCTAATTTCAAAGATCAGAAATTAGAGACCCAGAAAGATTGAATAATTTTCTGAAGGACAGAAGCAGTTGATGTAAGATTTAAGTCTAGAGTGTGGAATTTTTTTGTACTGGTGATTAGAAGGTGAAAACAGCACTGACAGCTATCAGAATTTATTGAAGGCGGGGGAGTTCCATGCCCTTAGTTATTTTTCTAAGTGGGGTAAACTATTTAGCAGTTAAGGCACACTTGCTACACTGACAGAAGATTTCAGACAATGCAAAAATGGAAACAATATGTCTGGATGTTCAGGTACATTAGAAAAACTCATAGGCCCATTCACTGAATTAGGATATTATTAGTCTGTAGCCATGCTTTTGATCAGGGGGCTAAACTGGGTCCGTGGGACACAGCTTATCACAAATAACAATGGCAGAGAGAAACTGAGATTTGTGGTATCTTATTATAGGAAGCAGATATGTTCTCATGGTCATGAGGGCATTCTTAGTTTTTGGAGGGTTTGTGAGCCAGCTGGGGTGCTCTTACTCTCATTCTGATACTGCCAGTTTCTAGATTGTTCTTCCCTCTCTGCTGCCACTAATTATGAGCCCAGGGGAGGGAACTCAGGAACTATTACTGAGTAACTTTGCTCTAAGAAAGACCAGTTGGGCAGACTCCTGACTACCTTCTTCAACCAAGTTTAATGTCTTTCTTGATCAATCCAATCAGAAGATTATAAATAAGATAAGCACTCATGTTCATAAATGAAAAAATCAAAAGAAATAAATATGCCTCACACGCTTTTGGGGGCTCTCTATTATTTGCCATGTATCCTAGTAATTGATTCAAATGTGCAGTTGACCATTTACAATCAGCTTTTTAAAAAGCACCAGTTATTCAGATTGTATTTTCATTGCTCCATTGTTAAAAAAGACAACTGTGTAGGAATTCATGAATATGTATGCAAATTCATTCTTTTCTCTTTTTTCTTAGCATTTTCCCTGATAATCTTTATAAATTATAACCTACAAATTTAGTTCTTTCCTTCATCTATTTGAGACAAGAGTTCTTAAACTTATATTGAAATCAGAAAGAGATTATACATTATATTAAAATGATCTTAAGAAGCACTTTTCCCATACATGTCTTGTTGCTTTTGTGGTTTATGTCCTATATGAGGGACTTGCTTATGATTGGAAATGTTAGGTCTTTTTATATCTTTAAATATTTTGTGATTATTATTCCATTATGCCCTATAAGTCTTGTGGTAGATGTGTTTGTATGGAAAACAGAAACAGATATATGTACCAAACTCAATAAATGTCCTTTCACTTGTTCACAAAGATTAGCTTAGTAAAATTAATTGGGATTTGATGGAAGTGCAACTTGGTAAATCAAAGAAGACTTCCAAAAGGATATGGATTTTAAACTATTTCCAAGAAAACCAGAGGAACATGGAATTGCGAGAATGGAGAGAGTCAAGATGAGAGTGAGAGCCACAATTAAAACACACACACACGCAGATGCATACATGCAATAGTAAACATAAAAAGGAAGGAAATAGAGTGATTATAATTTTTAACAAAGTATTATTTGATCTTTGACAACGGTAAAATTTCCATTCTCCAATTATATGCTGTCTTTATCTTAATAATAGCATCTAAATGTAGTGTTGGTTAAAGTGAAATAAACACAAAGTCGTTTGAGAACACGTGAATACAAACCACAGGATGATTCATTTATATTTACATATGGGGCTTCACTTACCACAGCAGGACTCCAGGATTTACCAGAAATCTTCTGGAATTTTATAGTCGTGGACTACAATAATTTAAAAAATGTTTTCAGGAAGGGATAGGCCCTATCTACATGCCTCTTGGAAATAGTATGAACTGGATCTTCATTGCTAAATTACTCCACTAAAGGGAACATGTCTTGGCCTCTGGTGTATAAGCTCTATGCAGTTTTGCAGATTTTGAACACTGAGGGCAAGTGATGCCCTTTGCCTGGTGGTTCCTATCTTGAAACACCCAATGTAAGACTCTAAAGGTTGAACTAGAGGTAACCTGGTGTTTAAATATTAGGTTGGTGCAAAAGTAAATTACAGTTTTTGCATTGAAAGAAATGGCAAAACTGCAATTACTTTTGCACCAACCTAATACCTTAATACAAAACTCACCCTACAAGGTAACATTGGCCCAGCGAAATCTAGGAAATATATTGCACTGTTTGCTTTAAGATATAAACAAAATTCCAAATGTCTCATAGTTTGTACAACAGCACAGCATTTAACACAGGAATGAACACCACAGGAGAACCTGAGTCACAAAAAACATGCATCAAATAGAGTCCATTCAGAACAAATAACACTACTTGTGAGTTCTTTGTGGCCAATATTTATTGATTATGCTCCCTCTGTCACTGAACATAAGTAGGAGGGCTTGTTCTTGGGATTTAGCTCTCAGTTTTTTGAATGCACTGAAGGGAACTTACTAAAAGTGATACCACCCTCCAGAAAGCAAGGAAGGTAAAAATCATTTTCTGCAGGCTCTCGATGCTGCAAACCTCACCTCTGCCCCCATCTGGGGCTTCCTGAATCAGATCTCTGAGGGAGGGTAGGGGCGGTGGACTGAGTTGTGCAAGCTAACTGGCCACCTTATTGACAAAAGAGGTTTATTGTTTGGGGATTGTTGTCAGTTGGCGGTACCAATGCCCAGACCCACCTCAGAATTGAACGGTCCACTCTGTAAAAGCTGGGGACTAGCATGGTGAAACCCCATCTCTACTAAAATACAAAAAAAAAAAAATTAACCGGGTATGGCAGTGTGCACCTGTAGTCCCAGCTACTTGGGAGGCTGAGGCAGGAGAATCGCTTGAACATGGGATGCGGAAGTTTCAGTGAGCCAAGATCGCACCACTGCACTCCAGCCTGGAGACAAAGCAAGATTCCGTCTCAAAAACAAACAAACAAACAAACAAATAAAACAAAGCTGGGAGTTTCTCCCAAGTTCTATGCCATGATAGTGCTTTACAATAGAACTTTCTGCCTATTCTATGGGGAAAATGTTCTATAACCTACGCCATCCAAATAGCGTAGCCACTAGTTACATGCAGCTATTGAGCACTTGAAATGTGTGACTGATGAACTGAATTTTAAATTGAATTTATTTAATTCTAAATGTACACAGCCATATTTGGCTAGTGGATACCATATTGGAGAGTGCAGGGCCAGGCATGGTGGCTTATACCTGTAACTGTAGCACTTCGAGAGGCTGAGGCTAGAGGATTGCTTGTGGTCAGGAGTTCTAGACTAGCCTGAGCAACATAGTGAGATGCCATCTTTACAAAAAATGAAATAGAATACTTTGGCAGAGTGTGGTTGTGCATGCCTGTAGTCCTAGTTACTAGGGAGGCTGAGGCAGGAGGATTGGTTGAACTAAAAATATCAAGGCTGCAGTCAGCCAAGATTGCACCACTGCACCCCTGCCTGGGTGAACAGAGTGAGACTCTGCCTCTAAAAAGAAAGTGTAGATTTTTCATAACACCTTGACATCCATATGACCCTGACCCAAACTTACTGAATATTGTACAGGTAGAAACATTGTGCTTTATAGTAAAAACATTAGTTAAATCACAAGCTTAGTAAAGTAATTCGGACGTTTGATATAAAAAAGATTTATTTGGGAAGCAAAGCACTGACAAATAAAGAAATCTACAAGAACAGATTCCAAATATTAATTCATTAATTACATATTTACTGGGAGGCCATTAGCAGGATGCTGTGGGCTATGTGTTAAAAATACAAAGATGAGAGAATTTTTGCTTTTAATAAGCTTCCAATCCAGTGGGAAGAAAGAGACAAATAAGGCGATATTTACAATATAATGTGATAAGTGCCTGGATGGAAGAATGAACTGCAGCTAAGGCAAAATAAGTGACTTTCATGATGTAGGGTGTTCCATTATCTATTGTGTAATTATTAAGTTTGGACGTAGGTATTATAATGCAAGGTGTTAAGTTCTATTAGGGATGCAAAAATGAATGAGCTAATCTATGCCTTCAAGAAGTTTTCACTCCAAATCCTCACCAGCTGCAAGCCCCTTGACCTTGGACTTCTCAGCCTCCAGAGCTGTAAGAAATCAACTTCTTTGGTTTATGTGGTATTCTGTTACAGCAACATAAAATGGACAAAGACAACAGGTTAGGTAAGTTCTGCTCAACAATTAAATTGTGTGAATGTGTGATTTATGCTTAGAATAACTTGTAAGAATATATTATCATGTGTGCATCTCAGAATATATCCTGAATTTCTTCATTCTTTGGTGTCCTAAGATGTTCATCCCCACAAGTAAACTGTATTTTTTAAAAAGTGAAATCTTTCTTATTGGGTATGACCCCTATCTGGATGGATAACATCCTTGTTTTAGCAAACCAAAAAGGCATCATTTAAATGTGAATTCATTATGACCTCATCCATTCATGAGAAGTCCTGACCAAAAAGGAAATCAGTAAATACCTTTGTGGCCACTTTGATTCTTTCATGAAGCACTCGCATGTTTTCATTTTGAAAGACCTGAAATTTCTCTCTCTCTCTTCTTTTCCCCTTTATCTTCATTTTTCTTGAGAATGTCATCCCACTTTTTGTAGTTATTATTGTTGTTGTTGCTTTCCAACAATTATAATAATCTCCTTCTTTTATAATTCTTAGTGGCCCCCAAACTGATAGATGGCCATGTGTCTACTTACTGATAGCAGCCTTCATATCTTATTTCAGAAAATCTGGCACAGACCTGCCTTGTTCTTTCTCCATTAATATTTCACTTGCTCTGAACAGGAAAAAACATTATCCAAGGTTAATGCAGTGATTCTAGCCTTCTGGAGATGAAGACAGGATCATGTCATCTGCCACTTCCATCTGCTTCTTAAATTCGGTGGCTAAAGAATTTATTTACTTCTATTGAACTGGAAATTTGAATTTCAAAATAAGACACTTTTGTTGGGCAAAGTCAAGAGTTATCACTGAGACCAAAATGGTGAAGGTAGCAATAAGGTTTCTGGGTAAGTTTTACTCTAACAATCCACAAATACATATTAATACATTTTATATACATTACAAGCAACAAATAATCCACACCTTATTTCCTCCTCCCAAATCATAATTCATTAAAATGCTTCGTAGATGACTTTTAGCCAATTCTTTGCCTAATACTTTTTCCTGTAAAAATTGAAGGATGTGGCAGGGCATAGTGGCTCATGCCTATAATCCCAGCACTTTGGGAGGCTGAGGCGGGCAAATCACGAGGTCAGGAGTTCAGAACCAGCCTGGCCAACATGGTGAAACCCCACCTCTATTAAAAATACAAAAAATTAGCTGGGCATGGTAGCATGTGCTTGTAATCCTAGCTACTCAGGAGGCTGAGGCAGGAGAATCTCCTGAACCCGGGAGGACGAGGTTGCAGTGAGCTGAGATCACACCACTGCACTCCAGCCCAGGCCACAGTATGAGACTCCATCTCAAAAAACAACAACAACAGCAACAACAATTGAAGAATGCATTTTATGGCTTATTTTCATTTCTTTCCCTATTAAATTATGCATTCTAATTTTCAGAACTATTGTAGCTTTTAAAAAATTAGTGTAGTGAAAGATTTTATCTAAGGAGGTGTGCGCATGCGGATACAATGTAAGTGTTAAGTCTTGACTGATACTAACTTCAGAGAAGTAGAAAGATATGTAAGAATCAAACTAAATAATAAGTTCACCAAGAGCTCTCTTCGTAAAATCCTCTGATATGGAGTCAAACGAAAGAGAAAAAAAATGTATCTACATTCATTTACTGGAAACACTGTTTTTCAGGTTATATAGATAACAAGATACAAATATGAAAATTAAATTTTTCGGATCTCACTGTATATAAAATTAGAATCTTGTTTAATATTTTTATATGCTATCGTTTTTACTTAACATTATAAAAGGCATAAACTTTACAATTTTTAGATATGGGTCTCACTCTGTCACTCAGGCTGGAGGGCAGTGGTGCGATCATAGCTCACTGCAGGCTTGAAGTCCTAGGTTTAAGCAATCTTCCTGCCTCAGCCGCTTAAGTAGATGGGATTAAGGGCACACAGCACCGCGCCACAGAAATTTTTATATGCTATTATTATTTCTATCATATAGACTTTTAAAATATTATATAGGTTTTAAGCTGTGCTATTACTATTTCTATTACTGTTACTTAGTTTTTGTGTATGCGTGGCTTGTTTTTGCTATTGTTCATGGTATGGTTTTGTCGTGTTTTGCTATGTCATTCCCAGGATGGATATTAAGATGGCTTCTTCCTTCCTTTCTTTTATTTATTATTAATTACACTCTCATGATATCTCTCTACATAAATATTTGACTACATCTCATATGATTTTATTAGAAAACATTTCTAGATGTGGGCGTCAGGAATCAAAGTGTTCAACTTTTTATGGTAGTTGATGCGTGTTGCCAGACAGCTCTCTACAAAGGGTTCCTCGCTCCCAAGAAACCTGTTACTGTGTTCATGTTACTACAGCTTCACCAATATTTAGTTTTCTTCTTTATCATTACCAACTTGATAGGGTGTCCCTTAAACATACTTTACAGGTTAACTTGCATTTCTTTGATTATTAATTAGGTTTTAACATTTTTCACATTTCAAATTTATATTTCTATGGCTTTTTTATGATTTCAATCTATTTGTGTGTGAGACTCCGTATACTTCCTACTAATTTGTAGGCTCTATTCCAACTCTAAGGAAACTGTAGTAAAAACATTTTAATCATGTGTCATGATTTCTCATCTGGCTTCATTTTTTTTAAATTCCTCATTGCTATACATGGTACTTTATGTCATAGTCATTTTAACTTCTAGGAAGTTTTGATGCCTCATCCAGAAGAAATCAGCAAATACAGTGCCAGTACAAGAACAAATGAGTAGATTTAATGACTGTAGTAGCATTAAACCACGTAGGCAAAGTCACACAGCTGGTTTAGAATGGAGTTATGGCTAATATCCAAGTTTACTAAATAATGTTTGTTCATGTGTTGGTGGCAGACTCAAACTTCTTACAGAGCCTGTACTTCATAAAACAAAATAATGATGTGTCAAATATGATTAGATCAAGTACATACTACTTTACTATGGAAACTACCTCATTCTACTTTTCTTTTCCTTTTTTTGAGATGGAGTCTCGAACTGTCTCCCAGGCTGGAGTGCAGTGGTGTGATCACAGCTCACTGCAAGCTCCACCTCCCGGGTTCATGCCATTCTCCTGCCTCAGCCTCCTGAGTAGCTGGGATTACAGAGGCCTGTCACCATGCCCAGCTAATTTTTTGTATTTTTAGTAGAGACGGGGTTTCACTGTGTTAGCCAGGATGGTCTCGATCTCCTGACCTCGTGATTAGCCCGTCTCGGACTACCAAAGTGCTGGGATTACAGGCATGAGCCACCACACCGGGCCTGGAAATTACCTCATTCTGAATGTGTCATCTTTTTTCTAACATAATCATTTTTCTTTTATTCACGTTGTTTTAAATAGAGTGCTTTGTATACAAAGACTATTAGGAACTGTTCATAAATTGTTGGTTTTGAAGATTGAATTGTGCTGTGAGTATATATTTATTACATATATATAATTAGTAATACATATCATCAATTACTATGTAAACAATTACAAACTTAGCAGCTTGAAACAACAAATGTTTATTATTTTACAGTACCTGTGGGTCAGGGGTATGGACATGGCTTAGCTAGATCTTTGAAAGCCTCTTATGAGGTTGCAGTCAAGTGGTTGGCCAGACCCATAGTCATCTCAAAGCTACATTGAGAGTAGGTCTTCTTCCAAACTTCCTCACATTGACAGGGAGGCTTCAGGAATTGGCAATAGGCTCCTCCACAGTGAACCATCCAAAGGGATAGAGCGAGCCCTCCTAGAGAGAACAAGAGAATGCCCGAGACAGAAGCTGCCGTCTTTTTGTAACCTAACCATGGCAATTTCCACCAGGTGTGCTGTATTTAATTCATTAGTAGCTAGCCATTCACTCTGGCCCACACTCAAGGGCATAAAAAGCAGGAGGTGGGAATGATTGTGGAGAGGTCATCTAAGTGGTTACTTGCTCATTTGTCATTAGCTTACTTCTCTCCATTGACAGATAATCACTCAAACTCTCTCTCATACACACACAATGTGAGATGCACATAAAGAACTATCTAGAGCCCAGATGATTTATGCTTCATAAATCTCATAAAACCCGGTAAATGATTTTTACATTAGTTTGGCAGTTTGCATAGATTTAGACCATTCAGATCTCATCATTCTATCAAATTATCACTTGGCCTGGCTAAATGGAGTTTTCCTGAGATGTTTTGTAACTTTTCAGAATACACGCGGCCTGGAAGAAAAACTCCAGAGCTTAGTTATTAAACTTAGACTCCTGATTTATTGCCTCTGTTCCTGTTATATTAGGGAGTACTAGAAAAATATGGCCTGGTATTTGTAATAATGTCCTGCAGAAAGCCATGGGCTGTAATGTGACTTTTGTGTGTATGAAAATAATAGCTATTTAGGGGAATTCAAGATGTTTTGTTTTTCCTAGCCTCTCTATTAAAAATAAACATCAAGAGTGTTGGCTTGGTGGTTGGGGAAGGAGTAGGGAGGGGACGGGTACTTGTTAACATTTAACTTGTGTAGCAGTGATACTGATATGCCACTGGGAGACGGTGATCCTGCTCATGCGAACACAGGGAAATAAGGTAAACGAAGACCCTACATGAAATAGGTAATAGTTTTAAGATACAGTCTAATTGGGGCTTGACAGGTAGAAAGCCAGAAAAAAGTCTCTTGAAAGTCTAGGCAGCTTGAGAAACCCCAAACAGAAATTACATAGAGGCTTCAAACTGAGCAAATGTTAGGCTGAATAATGGTCCCCCAAAGATGTCCATATCCTAATCCCAGAAACCTGTGAATATGTTGCTCAACATAGCAAAAATGACATTGCAGATCTAATTAAAGTTACAGACCTTAACATAGGGAGATTATCTCAGATCATTCAAGTGAGCCCACTTTAATCGCAAATATTTTTTTAAATTTGAGGAGGCAGGAAGGAGATGCAGCAGAAAGGGAAATCAGAGCGATTCCAAGCATAGGTGCACTGTTGCTGGTTCTGAGATGGAGGAAGCCACGAGCAAGGACTGAAGAGAGGCCTGTGGAACCTGAGGATGGCCCGCAGCTGATAGCCTGCAAAGAAATGGAATCTCAGTCCTATAACTACAAGGAATTAGACTCTGCCAACACCAGTGAGCTTGGAAGCAGACTCTTTCCTAGAGCCCTAGTCAGGGACACAGACTTGCTGACACCTTGATTTTAGCCTGGAGAAATCTGTGTGGGACTTCTAACCCACAGAAGTATGAGACAATAAATGGATGTTTTTCTAAGCCGCTAAACTTGTAGTAATCTGTTATGGCAACAATAAAAAACTAATACAAAGTGTATGAGATGCAAATCTCTTGTTTTTTTTCCTAATACACAGGAGTGAGGCAGGCAGCTGGTTATGGTGATAGGTGAAATTCTCCTTAGGAACCAATATTTGAGGGGAACTCCAAGGTGTCTACAAGGCTCTGTCAACCTAAGGAATTTAGTGCACACAGAAAAGAGCATGAGGGATGTCCACAGAAGGCACTAACTCATCCCCCACATAATGTGAAGCAGGCTGCTCAGCTGAGTCTAGTTTATACTGCACCGCCCCCTGACTCCACCACCACCCCTTTCTCACAGACTTGGGAGATTTTCAGCCCAGCCCAGCCCAGCCCAGCCCTCAGGCCCCTACATGGATATTGAGAGCAGCTGGGAAGGGGATGGAACAATAAAGAGCTGACATTTAGGTAATAAAAGAGGGTAAGCATAGAAGCCAATAAACTAAACAATAATAGACCTCATCAATTAACCCCCACTAAGGCAGGGTCCAAGCATGAAAATAGATTCATCACAGAGGTATATAATGCATGAGACAGGCAGAACACATTGAATAAAATAGAAAGAAAAAAGCTCCACCCTCTATTAAAGCAACAGGTGCTTCAAATTAGTGATGTAACAAATATATTCCTTAGCAAAATGAGAGTCATTCTCTATTAATGTGTCTCATGTTCAACATTATATCAGCAAAGAAAGAAAAACAATTCATAAGATTCAGTTTAGACTGGAATTTGTATCTAATATGTGGTGGGAAACTTGGAAATTTCTATTGCAATGGCCCAACAGTTGTGTAGAGTGATGAATGAAAATGTTTCAACACTGTTTATATTTGAAATGTTTCTCCTAAAAATGCAGTTGGCTTTTATCTCATGGTTATTGTGTATCTTGGAACAATCATATTGCCTCATTGGATCCCTGGGATGCTCAGAACTAAAATACCAACCTATCAATGAGGCTTGCATTTCTATCCCTAGAGTCACCTGGTTTTCTCACCTTCATTTTGATCCTATACTGATTTCTTCATCTATTTGTTTCTGTTCTGTTGCATCCTGTGTATTCGGCCATGGATTTCAGACTCCTTTTTGAATGACAGAGTAAAGGAGAAATGGAAGAGAAGGGAATGGTAAAAACATACAGGCATTTATTTCCCCTAACAGATGGCTGGGCACAGCCTTAATCTGGGTATGTGTCTGCTATAGATGTAACAGGAAAAAGTTCAAGTATGTTAATTCCTAGGTCCACAGCCATTTGTAAATATTAAGGGTCATTGACTGGTTTGAAAATTTCAGCTGTGACATTTCTGCTCCTTTGGCTGACTGAATTCATTTGTTGATCTGGTGGAAAGTCTTGCTTGACAGAGCAACTGCCCCTATTGGCTTTCTTCCTAAGTTCTGTGTTTTGAAATATTCTATGCCCGGTAGCAAATCAGGCACATCAGATGCTCCACACATACTTACATTTTGAGATGGTCTTTCCACCTTTTTGAAATTTATGCAATAAGCCTATGGTAACACTAGTAAAAGTGGATAGTAATAACTTTCTTTTTATCACATGTACAGCTTATAATATGCTTTCAAATACATGATTTTATTTGATCTAAACAGGCTTAGAATGAGGTATGTTTAACAAGTTATAAATCTGAATCACAGCCAATGAAATTTCTAGCCAAATATGTTCTTACATCTTAAGAGCTCCAAATTTCATTTTTCTCATTTTCCTTTCCTTTTACTTACCCTATTTAATACTTTTTTATTCACTCATTGATTTTCTTATTTGTTTATTTTTTCTTTCAATTTTTTTTTTGTGAACAAGCTTACTGTGCTTTAAAATGCAAGAAGTCATGCTCCTGTACCCCTTTCCCTTCCTGTTTCATGGACTAATAAGAGGCTGGTGCAGACATCTACTTTCTGTTTTTCCTTTTTGTGGCGAAAGCATGGTGTGGGCTTCTGTTCTTTCCCAGGTAAAAGGCACAAATGCAGTCTTTCTTGGTACGTGTTTTTGTCACATCCCTCTCACACTGATGATTTGCATCAGAGCAGCCTTTGTCCAAAATGCAAAGAAAGAATTCCTAGTTACCTTGGGAGGGGAAAACCGTGATAAAACAAGATATCACCACTTAATCTCCTATTGTACTCTAAGACCTTCACTGAAAAATTCTGCTTTTGGCTATTTAGGGCACTTGCCTACTGATTTATGAGGAAGAATATTTTTAGGTATTAATTGACATCCTCTTCTCACAGTTTCTTGCATGTATCTTGTGACTCTACTCTATATACCCAGGAAACTATGGCAGTCCACAGTTAGACTTCAGGGAATAAAATAAATAACACTGCCGAGTGCTACTGTTTGCTTTTCTAGTCTTACCCCTTGACCATCTCCTACTTCCTTGCAATTTAATCTTCAGTCAGACTGAATTATACATACTCTTCCTACTTCCAAGGTCACCTGCATAAACCATGGCTTTATTAGGGACACCATCTCACTCCCATCTCCTTCATTCTTACCTCAATAATTCCTGTCCATTTTCTAGAGTAGGTGATACTTTCTCAGTGTCCCCTTTCCTAACTGTTCAAGCTGAGTTGATTGGTCCTTCTGTGCATCTTTTCATAGTTCTACAGATCTCTCCTTCTTGATGTAGATGTTAGAGTTTTACTGTCTCCATGGAGCTCTTTGTGGCTTGTGTCTACAGCCTATTTCTACCGCCTCTGTTCCCAGGATCAAGTGATGTAGTAGCAGAAGGTCTAAGTGCTTCCAAAACCCAAGATCACACAGGTATACAAATTAAAACCCGGAGTTCCTAACTTGAGTATTGGCTTCTATCAGACTAAAATAGAAATGTTTGTGTCAGTGTGTATGACCAGCTAAATATTTTTCCAGGTCTCTATTAGATCATATGTATTAGAGGGTGATATGGTTTGGCTGTGTTCCCATCTAAATCTCATCTTGAATTGTAGCTCCCATAACCCCCACGTGTCATGGGAGGGACCTGGTGGGAGGTAATTGAATCACAGGGGCAGGATTTTCCCATGCTGTTCTCATAATAGTAAATAAGTCTCATGAGATCTGATGGTTTTAAAAAGGGGAGTTCCCCTGCACATGCCCTCTTGCCTGCTGCCACCTAAGACATGACTTTGCTCCTTCTTCAACTTTCACCATGATTGTGAGGCTTCCCTAGCCATGTGGAACTTTGAGTCCATTCATGAAACCTCTTTTTCATTAAAAATTACCCACTCTTGGGTGTTATTTTTTTATTTTTTATTTTTGACGGAGTCTCGCTGTGTCGCCCAGGCTGGAGTGCAGTGGTGATCTCGGCTCACTGCAAGCTCCGCCTCCCGGGTTCATGCCGTTCTCCTGCCTCAGCCTCCCAAGTACCTGGGACTACAGGCACCTGCCACCACGCCTGGCTAATTTTTTGTATTTTTAGTAGAGTAGTTTTTTGTATTTTAGTTTCACCGTGTTAGCCAGGATGGTCTCAATCTCCTGACCTCGTGATCCGCCCGCTTTGGCCTCCCAAAGTGCTGGGATTACAGGCGTGAGCCACCGTGCCTGGCCGGGTGTGCTTTTACTAGCAGCGTGAGGATGGACTAACACAGAAGCGGTCCTACAATCTAAGTATTGTAATAAATGTTTCTGGAAATGGATAACACTAAAAATTCACATACTTAGAAATTAAGTTCACTTTACTCATCCTGTCCTGGTGTCCTTAGAAAAAGAAGAGAATTGGAGAAGAATGAGCCTCTCGGGATGGGAGGAAGTTTTGGCTTGCTTAGCAACAACGTGACTCAGCAGTGAAGTTAAGCTTTCCAAAGTGCACCTGTGACTTGACTGAAGGCATCATACAAGGACTCAGAAGAGAAAATGAAGCAGACAATTCAACCTCTCGTCAAATATTAAATAAAATATAATTTTCAACAGAAAACATAAAGTGCAACCAGGATTTCAAAACAAACCAGAAGAGTCAAAATTATCCAAATCACATGGTTTGGGTATAAATGAAAGTGTAAGAGTTATAGTCCCCCTATGTAGTGAGTAGAGTGTGTACGGAGTGCATAATGTGTGCCTACGCCTGTGTGAGGGGCATTCCATTAAGAAGATTTCAGAGAAACCACCATGCAGTGAATTATGGGACATATACTGGCACTGTGTTCTCTCAGCTGCTTATATTGAGTTGGTAAGATGTGAGTCACCCTAATATATAGTTGATCATCGGAAGACCTCGTGCAACAAAACAATGAGACTGGGATTGTTTCTAAGTGAGTATGTGGTCCGAAAAGGGATGAGATGCACAAACTACAATATGGCAAAATGCTTCACCAGCTGCAAACGTTAAGCCTCAACCAAGATACTTAGGAAGTGGGGCAAGTCATTAAATTGTGTTTCGTGGTCAGCTGTGGCTAACGTGGAAAATCCCTTTTTGTTTCAAAAATGTTATTTAAAGTTCTTCTGACATGCATTAATCACTCTCCTGCCTTTAAAGCTTATGTCTTTAACACAGAGCAGAATCAATGCAGAAGCTTGGGAGACTACTCTGAATGTATTCTCACCTCTGGATTTACGCTGGAATACACTTTTTTGGGTCTTCTAACATGGTCTGATTTTTTTGCTTTCTTATGCCCTCTTCCTAAAAAATAAAATACTAAAAATACTATTAGTTGAGGGATCCAGCACTTTAGGTTCAGTTAAATGAAATTTTACTACATTATGCTTACATGGTGAAAATATTGTATGTTTTGAGAGGCTTGCAATTATTTTATAGTTCAGGCTTGTAGGTTTGTTTTTTTAAAATGTATTATTTTATTTTTTTTAACACTGTGATTTCCAGTTACTATAAAACCATCATTAGTATTAGGTTAATAAGTTGGCTATATTCTCCTACACCCACCAATTCAGATTCCTCCGAATGAACTAAATCAGGGTTATAAGCAGCATTTTTGTCTATGAGATTATGTTTTTTAAAAATATTATAATACTATATTAAACTACTTAAGTATAAACATCTAAGGAGGCTATACTTAGAGAGTAAGATCTAGAGAAACAAAAGGCTACAATCAGATGTCTTACTCACTGAATTCAACTTTTTAAAGTGTTACTTGATCTATTATTTCCTCCACCCTTCCCCTATTTCTTCTTAGGCTTAAACAGAAACAACATATCCAAATTCAGTTCCTGGTAGTGAAAGTGCGGGGAGAAGATATTTGATTCAAAAATGAAACATATTCATGTGCTTATTGTCTTTGAAACCTCTAATAATTCAATTATCATTATATATTGTGATTTTAACTTATTTCCCCATTGCACATTTAATACTTAACAGAGAGTATAACTGGGAAAGCCCTTCCAGAAATGTCCCCTCAGGTGGTGCAAATCCTTTTAACTACTTCCTACCAGACAAGATCTGCTCTGAGTTCTATTTTCACAAGGCCAGCTCTCTGCTAGTTACAGCTAATTTAAAAAACAAAACAAAGCTGGAAGATAGCTAAGCTAGAATATGAATAGAAGCTGAGGCATGAAGGTTTTATCAGGACCAGACATAATTCATTTTAGCCACAAACTTTCTAGGTAACTCCAAAGCAGCAATATTTAATTAGGGGAATCAAAAGCTAGGCTGGGAGCAAGGAAGAAGTTTGAGGGCAGGGGATCCTTGCAATGCCTATTATCCCACGTCTTTGCATGCGGTTGACTCTTCCAAACTCAACAACTCAGTATCATTTCCGTGAGGAAACTGTTAGAAAAATAATCATACTTCCCCAAAGAAATCTCTTCCCAGGCTGGGCGTGGTGGCTTGCGCCTGTAATCCCAGCACTTTGGGAGGCCGAGGTGGGCGGTTCATGAGGTCAAAAGATTGAGATCTTTCTGGCCAACATGGTGAAACTCCGTCTCTACTGAAAATACAAAAAAAAATTAGCCTGGCATGGTGGTGCATGCCTGTAATCCCAGCTTCTCGGGAGGCTGAGGCAGGAGAATCGCTTGAACCCAGGAGGCAGAGGTTGCAGTGAGCCGAGATTGCGCTGCTGCATTCCAGCCTGATGACAGCGCAAGACTCCATCTCAAAAAAAAAAAAAAAAAAAAATCTCTTCCCAAATGATAACAAAATCATTCTTTATACTAACGAGGATAAGATAAAAAAATTTGGCTTGATGATTTGTAGTCTCCTAAACTCTTTGTTGTGAAGACAAAAATAAAAGCCAACTTTGGTGGGTAGAGGTGGCTTCTATGAGACAGTAGTTCTACAGTAGTTCAGGAAAGTCTGCTGTGACCGAAGAACTTCTCCCAGAAGGCCTCACCAAGGGAGAAAATGGAGGGCGGAGTTCTATAAAAAGAAAAAAGAAGAGCAAAAATTCATTTTGTAGGTTTCCCAAATAAGAACCACAGCCAGGTTATGTCATCCCTTTGCAATTTCAACACCACAACCAAAGACAAGTGATTCACCATGACATAATAATGTCGCTCACATCCATGTCATAACCGAGGAATTAGGCTCAGGAGTCCCTGGGAGAGAGAATTTCCGAGGAACATGGCTGAACAATGGGATAAATGCTGAGATGGGGTTTAAGGAATACCTGGAAGACTCTGCTTCTCCACTTCACTTGATTAATTCCCACTATCCATGAAATCTCTGTTTCCTCCCACAAGCCATTCCTGATCCTCAGGACTATGTTGGATGCTTGGTCCAGGTGCTTCCATGGCATCCTGGGCTTACGTTGTGTGTAATTTTAGTTATTTGTCTTCACCAAAAGGCTATGTGCTCCTTGGTGGTATGGAGTATGCTCTTCTTTACCATTTATCTCCAGCAAAGGCCAAACTGCTTGCCACATAGTAGATGCTTAATAAATACTTGTTAATAGAGC